>NC_034176.2:33789767-34089767 GCF_002021735.2 Oncorhynchus kisutch
AGTAAATGGAACTCTCTTCCATCTTATATAGAGCAAGTGAACAGCAAACCTGGTTTCAAAAAACAAATAAAGCAACACCTCATGGCACAACGCCTCTCCTCATGTGACCTACTTATTGTGTGTATGAACTGACATACACTACCGTTCAAAAGTTTGGGGTCACTTAGAAATGTCCTTGTTTTTGAAAGAATAGCACATTTTTGTTCCATTAAAATAACATCAAATTGATCAGAAATACAGTGTAGACATGTTTATGTTGTAAATTACTATTGTAGCTGGAAACGGCTGAGGCTCATTATCAGCAGCCATCACTCCTGTGTTCCAATGGAACGTTGTGTTAACTAATCCAAGTTTATCATTTTAAAAGGCTAATTGATCATTAGAAACCCTTTTGAAATTAAGTTAGCACAGCTGAAAACTGTTGTTCTGATTAAAGAAGCAATAAAACTGTCCTTCTTTAGACTGGTTGAGTATCTGGAGCATCAGCATTTGTGGGTTCGATTACAGGCTCAGAAACAAAGAACTTCTTGTTCTGAGAAATGAAGGCTATTCCATGTGAGAAATTGCCAAGAAACTGAAGATCTTGTACAACGCTGTGTACTACTCCCTTCACAGAACAGCACAAACTGGTTCTAACCAGAATAGAACGAGGAGTGGGAGGCCCCGGTGCACAACTGAGCAAGAGGACAAGTACATTAGTGTCTAGTTTGAGAAACAGATGCCTCACAAGTCCTCAACTGGCAGCTGATTAAATAGTACCTGCAAAACACCAGTCTCACTGTCAACATTGAAGAGGCGACTTTGGGATGCTGGCCTTCTAGGCAGAGTTCCTCTGTCCAGTGTCTGTGTTCTTTTGCCCATCTTAATCTTGTATTTTTATTGGACAGTCACTCCCACTCCTCTTTCGATGGAATAGCTTTAATTTCTCAGAACAAGAATAGACTGACGAGTTTCAGAAGAAAGTTCTTTGTTTCTGGCCATTTTTAGCCTGTAATCGAACCGACAAATGCTGATGCTCCAGATACTCAACAAGTCTAAAGAAGGCCAGTTTTATTGCTTCTTTAATCAGAACAACAGTTTTCAGCTGTGCTAACATAATTGCAAAAGGGTTTTCTAATGATCAATTAGCCTTTTAAAATGGTAAACCTGGCTTAGCTAATACAATGTGCCATTGGAACACAGGAGTGATGGCTGCTGATAATGGACCTCTGTATGCCTATGTAGATATCCCATTAAAAATCAGTTGTTTCCAGCTGCAAAAGTCATTTTCAACATTAGCAATGTCTACACTGTATTTCTGATAAATTTGATGTTATTTTAATGGACCAAAAATGTGCTTTTCTTTCAAAAACAAGGACATTTCTAAGTGACCCCAAACTTTTGAACTGTGGTGTATATGTATACCTGATACACACTACTTGTTAATGTTTTTATATGTATGTAATTGTCAAGACTTTTGTCTGTAATGTCTAAATCAAATCACTATCATCCAAAACTGAGATTTGGGTGCAAGAGTTCGTCATGACTTACACTGTGTATACAAAACATTAGAAACATCTTAATATTGAGCCGCACCACCCTTTTTCCCGCAGAACAGCCTCAATTCATCTAGGCATTGACTCTACAAGGTGTCGAAAGCGTTCCACAGGTTTTCTGACCTCTGCTGACTCCCATATGCTTCCGACAGTTGTGTAAAGTTGCTGGATGTCCTTTGGGTAGTGGACCATTATTGATACACACGGGAAATGGTTGAGCGTGAAAAACCCAGCAGCGTCGCAGTTCTTGACACACTCAAACCTAGTGCCCCTGGCACCTTCTACCATACCCTGTTCATAGGCACTTACATTTTTTGTCTTGCCCATTCACCCTCTGAATGGCACACATACACACTCCATGTCGATGGACTTGAGGCTTAAAAATCCTTCTTTAACACGTCTCTTCCCCTTCATCTACTCTGATTGAAGTGGATTTAACAAGTGTCATCAATAAGGGATCATAGTTTTCACCTGGATTCACCTGGTCAGTCTATGTCATGGAAAGAGCAGGTGTTCCTAATGTTTGTATACTCAGTGTACTTGTGGGTTGGGTTTTGATTTTGACAATGCCCACTTGCCCACAACCATGGGATAAACAGCTGTGGTGATTGCGGTCTATTCAATAGTACGTCAGAACACACAGACAGGGAGACAGACCTGCCCGGCAGCACAGTGGAGACGACTTTGTTTATAGAAGAGAACACATCACATATTTTTGAACTTGAGAAATACTGCACCAAACAAATTTGCTAGATGTCCAATTGTGCGACTAAAAGTGCCTAAAGAATTTCAAAATGATTTATTGTGTTCTCTTAAATGAATTCTGTCAATTTTGAGGAAGTGATAATGGCTTTGTACCTATGGTGTCTCATGGGGGACAAAGATCAGTAACTGCCACATTGAACCAACACCCCCAAGATTGAAATCTTATTTTTCTTAATGAGCAACAGAAAACCCCATGCAGAATTGGTGCGTTCAGTCACTCTTTAAAGAGGGTAGTGCATAATGCTGCTACTACATTCAGTGATGCTAACTGCTGCTCTCTGCTACTGTCCCCCAGGTATTAAGGGGACGTACCAGGGTCTGACAGCCACCGTCCTAAAGCAGGGCTCCAACCAGGCCATCCGCTTCTATGTCATGACCTCCCTCAGGAACTGGTACAAAGGTAGTCAGCCATCATCATGTCAGCCATCATTATCAGGATTCCAGGGGCCATATGTATCAAGTGTCTCATAGTAGGAGTGCTGATTGGGGATCAGATTAGCCTTTAGATCACAATGAGTATGATTGCATCGACAGAAGGGACCTGATCCACTCCTACTCTGACATGTTTATGAATACCGGCCCTGGATGCCTGTTGACACCACACAGACAATGCTGACCTCTAGTGGTCACCTGTAAAAAGGTACTCACTTTGATAAGCGTACTGGGTATATCCCACTTGGGTGAGTGTGAAAGAGCATTCTGTCCGTATCTCCTCTCCCCAGGGGATAACCCCAATAAGGCTATTAACCCTGTGGTGACGGGAACGTTTGGAGCCGTCGCAGGAGCAGCCAGCGTGTTTGGGAACACCCCCCTAGATGTCATCAAGACCAGGATGCAGGTACAGGATGGGGTACCGCTACAGGCACTTGTGTACATCTGAAAGGATTGAATGTGTTTGAAATACATGTATGGTGTAACTCCACCCCTGTCTAAGTGAATAACCCTGTGTCTTTCTCTCTCTAAGGGTTTGGAGTCTCATAAGTACAAGAGTACGCTGGACTGTGCCTTGAAGATCATGAGACACGAGGGTGTACGAGCGTAAGTGCACCACTATACACTTCTATACGATCAAACGTTATGTATAACTCCCTTAAGGAACCTAATGGTATTGTTTACTGCTCATTCCGTCTCATTCCTGAGGTTCTACTCCATAGAGATCCTGAGTTCTACGTACATGATGTTCTACTCTCCTTGTTCTGTGTTCTCTAGGTTCTATAAGGGGACGGTTCCTCGGCTGGGTCGTGTGTGCCTGGATGTGGCCATCGTCTTCATCATCTATGAGGAGGTGGTCAAGGTTCTCAACACGGTCTGGAAGACGGAGTGAGGGGGCGGGGCTGGAGCCTCTTCTGACCTCACTGGGCCAAACACGATGTGACTGGACAACTGAGCCTTCTACCAGTCTGCGTCTCAAACGACCCCTTATTCCCTATATACAGTAGTGTGCTACTTTTGACCCATCAGGCTCCCATCAGGACCATCAGGCTCTGGTCAAAAGTAGGGCATTGTGTAGGGAATGGAGTGCCATTTCAGACGCATTCTACCCATAACTGTACTCACCAGCTGAGCTGTAAGCGGAGTGAAAGCTGTCATATGAATAATATCTATTTGGACATAGCCTACCTATTTGGATGCAGTGGTCACAGACCCTGGTCCCAGAGAGCTACAAAGTGTACAGGCTTCTGTTCCATCCCTGCACTAAAACACCTGATTCTTCCAAACAAGGCCTCCATGAGTTGAATGAGGTGTAGCGCTAAAATGGGGCAAAATCCTGCACGTAATGTCACTCTCCAGGACCTGGACTGAAGAACACTGAAATATATAATGTTTTTTATTTTTTTATATCTACTTAAATTAATTACACTATCATAATGAGTTAACTGTATGATAGTGGGTACCATATCATCCTGAGTTAAAGCATAGTGGTTCTGCCTTGACCTGAGGGTCTAGCTACAGTAACAGTTACAGTAGCAACTACATGAATTGTAACTTATACCCACCCTCCTTTTGAGAATTTATTACCAAACCTTTTATGCAATCATTTTACTTGTGTGATATGATTTGTATTTTTATAATGCATATTATGGTTGACTATTAATGTTTAATTGCTGAGTATATTGTTTTACTCAGTTCCAGATGCCAAGCCCATCCAGAAGCAAGCTGTCAAGTTGTGACAAATTATACTAATTATTGTCACAGTTCTACTGTAATACCACTCACCATTTTGGGCTGGCCATGGCTAACGTCTTTTTCCTCAAGTGAAACGTATACATAGATTAATATATTCTTACCAAGAGAAGAGAAAAATGGGTAAATTATATATATTGATTCATAATATATTGATCAGAGTCTTTTCAATGTACTTATTGAATGTTGAATGTGTAGTAACGAGTCTCTGTTTGAGACACGCTGTTATACTGTGCAGTGTTATGTACAGTTCTTACTAGGAAGCGAATGCTTCATGGTGTTAACATTACAGGAACTGTTTTGTTCCTGTATGGTATATCCACAGATAGAACAATGAGACAGATATTTCGCTGGATGTATAAATATGAAGCATCCACTTGGTGTTTCCATTCACTACCAAATATGGTAGTGAGAGAAAGCCCACTGGCGCGCAGTGGTAGAAAATGGAACAGGATGGATTATGGCCTACATTCTGCAAATGTTCTCATCGATGAAACATTTGATGTCAATACAGTTTTCTTTTCCCAAAACTATAACCTGTTATGAATAGAGTTTACTTTTGTAGACTTTAGCCATTGTCAAAGTTTTTTAAAATCGCGTTGTTTAGAAGGTATGCAAAAGTCATATTGGTTATCGCACAAGCGAATTTCACAGAGTAGGCGTTCCCTAACAGAAATATGCAGATGTTTGCTAGAACGCTAGCTTGTGCTTGGCCCTGCCCACCTCCTTGCTTGTTCTGCCCACTATGACTCATATGTTCCTATCGGAAACGACAGGCTGTGGTCTATCTTAGTTTAGTTATAAAAAATCTTTGGCATATCACTACTGCTCTCCATTCGGGCTCAACCATACATGACTCAGGTTCCCAGCTCAGATTGCCTCCTGCAACAGATGGTTGCATTCCAGACAGTTCAGCATTGTTCTAAGATGGAAACTTGAGGGAACCTTCCCATTCCATTCACATCATTCTAGAGGCCTTTGTTGTCAAAATGGCACCACATGTAACATAATCCTTGACATTATGTTACAAATGGTGCCATTTCGGGGGTTGTTTTAGTTTTAACTTCATGAGGAAAACAACCATTTTGAAACCATTACATTTAAAAAAAAAAATCAATCTCATTTGGATTTTCAGGGTCTTGATCATAAAGTGTATTTTGCCACAATCCTCAATTGCTATGTTGTAGTCATGGTAACATATGTAAGACCATTCTGAATCTGCACAAATATCTGCCCTAACGATTGTAGTCAAATCTATAACAAGAAAATATGGCTTTATTTAGCATCGGTGGAATAGAAAATGAAACGCATTACTTCGCTTTTAGAGCCTTTGTGTTGTTGGTAACAGTTTACTGACTGTTTTGACTCTGCTTTTACATAGTGTTGTATATACAACATGTACTGTAAGGTATGGGAGGCCTCAGTCTCCTCCTCACCATATACTGTCTAAAATATCATAATCTCACCATCAAAATTAAATGGATGTCATTACAAATCCCTAGAGGAATGCACTGTGTTTCTTACGTTATTATAACCTCTAAATCTAAGGTGGTATTACACCAAGAACCAATAAATAACCACTGTCTTTGCATTCCTTTATTTTCAATTTTAAAGTTTTTCCAATTGTAGGAAAATGTGTTGTTTGTGTGTGTGTGTGTGTGTGTGTGTGTGTGTGTACTCCCCTTTCATGAGGTCAGTGATATAATCACTGTAGCTGTCCCACCTGGAAATCTGAAAGTGAAAGAAACAATTCATTCATTTTTATAGTTACAGCACCATTATTTTGAGGTGGTTTATGCATTCAAATAAGAGAATGTTACCTGGGGTTCATTCAATCTCAACTGAATAATGGCTCTGACTATATTTACAAGACAATGTTAGTGAATAGTAGCTGTGGTGGCCATATACAGTGCCTTCAGAAAGTATTCACACCCATTGACCTTTTCCACATTTTATTACAAAGTAGCTTAAAATGGAGTTAAATGTCATTTTTGTCAACGATTTACATAAAATACTCTAATGTCAAAGTGGAAGAAAAATTCTAACGTTTATAAAAAACTAAACAAAAAAACACACTAATATCTCTTGATTAGATAGATACAGTGTAAGTGTTCAACCCTCAGAGTCAATACATGTTAGAATCACCTTTGGCAGCAATTACAGCTGTGAGCCTTTCTGGGTAAGTCTAAGAGCTTTCCACCTGGATTGTGCAACATTTGCCCATTATTATTTTCAAAATCCTTCAAGCTCGGTTAAATTGGTTGTTGATCATTGCTAGACAACCATTTTCAGTTCTTACCACAGATTTTCATGAAAATTTAAGTCAAAACTGTAACTCGGCCACTCAGGAACATTCATTGTCTTCTTGGTAGTAACTCCAGCGTAGATTTGGCCTAGTTTTAGGTTATTGTCCTTCTGTACTTGTCACGTCCTGACCATAGAGAGCCTTTATTTGCTATGGTGGAGTAGGTCAGGGCGTGACTGGGGGGTGTTCTAGTTTATTATTTCTTTGTGGGGTTCTAGGTTTAATTTTCTATGTTGGTGATTTGTATGATTCCCAATTAGAGGCAGCTGGTAATCGTTGTCTCTAATTGGGGATCATATTTAAGTAGTGTTTGTTCCCACCTGTGTTTGTGGGATCTTGTATTTTGAGTAAGTGTATGTAGCACCGCTGTAGTCACGGTTCGTTGGTCGTTTCTTGTTTTGTTTAAAGTTTCACGTTTAATAAATTATGTGGAACTCAACATCCACTGCGCCTTGGTCTGTCTCTACAAACAACCGTGACAGTAAGGTGAATTCATCTCCCAGTGTCTGACAGAAAGCAGACTGAATTTTGCCTGTGCCTAGCTAAATTGTTTTTTTTTTATCCTGAAAAACTCCACAGTCCATAACTATTACAAGCATACCCATAACATGATGCAGCCATGCCATACCCATAACATGATACTTTAGTGCCTTGTTGCAAACAGGATGCTTGTTTTGGAATATTTTTTATTCTGTACAGGCTTCCTTTTTTCACTCTGTCTATTGGGTTAGTATTGTGGAGTAACTACAATGTTATTGATCCATCCTCAGTTTTCTCCTATCACAACCATTAAACTCTGTAATTGTTTTAAAGTCATCACTGGCCTCATGGTGACATCCCTGAGCGGTTTCCTTCCTCTCTGGCAGCTGAGTTAGGAAGTACGCCTGTATCTTTATCGTGATAACTTCACCATGCTCAAAGGGATATTGAATGTCTGCTTCTTTTTTACCTTCTTTGTGAGGCATTGGTGTTTGTGGTTGAAACTGTGTTTGAAATTCCCTGCTCGACTGAAGGACCTAACAGATGTGTGGGGTACAAAGATGAGGTAGTCATTCAAAATTCATGTTAAACACTATTATAGTTCATGTGACCTGTTAAGCACATTTTTACTCCTGACCTCATTCAGGCTTGCCATAACAAAGGTGTTGAATACTTGACTCAAAACCATTTCAGCTTTTCATTTTTTATTAATTTGTAAACATTTCGAAAAACATAATTCCATTTTGACATAAGACATTGTGTGTAGGCCAAATTCAGGCTGTAGCAACACAATGAGTAACAAGACAAGGAGTGTGAATAATTTCTGAAGGTAACTGTATTTTACTCTTCAGGGTGTGGATATCAGTCCTTTAGGACTACAGTTGGGATAATTAGAGAATGTAATTTGAGTTCACCAGATTGTTATATGAAGTGTCTGTACCTGTATTTTCTATCCTGTTTTTAAACTTTTTCTTAGTCTTCTCATCAATTCCCTCTCATCTTGCATTTCTTTTTATCTTTCTCGCATATTTCTGCTGCTCGCTCTCTCTCTTTAGTCTTTCTGAGGGAATCGTTTGCCATCACTACAGTGTCTGTCACATTCCTCAGATTCTGTATGACATTTTCCGGTCTTTTTTGATCTTTCCCCAGCTCCATCAAAGCTTTTACTCCTCCTTCATTCTCATCATCCACCTCCTTCACCCTCTTTATTTACTCATGCTCTCTCCCTTTCATTCTCTTTCTTTTCCTTCTTCACCAACTCCATCTCTTTTTCAATCTCTTCATACCACATCTTCAACTTCAAGTCTTCAACTTCTCCTTTAATCCAACTCCTTTCATATCCAGTCACTTGCTTCACCTCCTCCTTCCTATGCCCAAACTCCTCTCTCCATTTCTTTTCCCTTTTCAATCTTCTCCTTCAATCCCTCCAATTTCTCTTTCTTAGCCTCTTCCTTTGCCTTCTCTTCCACATCTAAACTCAGTAACAAAATAAAAACGTCCTCACTGTCAACTGCATTTATTTTCAGCAAACTTAACATGTAAATATTTGTATGAACAAAACACGATTCAACAACTGAGACAAGTTCCACAGACATGTGACTAAAATAAATTGAATAATGTGTCCCTGAACAAAGGGGGGGTCAAAATCAAAAGTAAGTCAGTATCTGGTGTGGCCACCAGCTGCATTAATTATTAAGTACTGCAGTGCATCTCCTCCTCATGGACTGCACCAGATTTGCCAGTTCTTGCTGTGAGATGTTGCCCCACTCTTCCACCAAGGCACCAGGAAGTTCCCAGATATTTCTGGGGGAAATGGCCCAAGCCCTCACCCTTTGACCAAACAGGTCCCAGACGTGCTCAATGGGATCCAGGATCTTCGCTGGCCATGGCAGAACACTGACATTCCTGTCTGCAGGAAATCACGAACAGAACGAGCAGTATGGCTGGTGGCATTGTTATGCTGGAGGGTCATGTCAGGATGAGCCTGCAGGAAGGTTACCACATGAGCGAGGATGTCTTCCCTATAACGCACAGCGCTGAGATTGCCTGCAATGACAACAAGCTCAGTCCGATGATGCTGTGACACACCGCCCCAGTCCATGACGCACCCTCCACTTCCAAATCGATCCTGCTCCAGAGTACAGGCCGGGTGTAACGCTCATTCTTTCGATGATAAATGCGAATCCTACCATTACCCCTGGTGAGACAAAACCACGACTCGTCAGTGAAGAGCACTTTTTGCCCGTCCTGTCTGGTCCAGCGATGGTGTGTTTGTGCCCATAGGCGACGTTGTTGCCGGTGATGTCTGGTGAGGACCTGCCTTACAACAGGCCTACAAGCCCTCAGTCAAGCTTCTCTCAGCCTATTGCGGATAGTCTGAGCACTGATGGAGGGATTGTGCGTTCCTGGTGTAATTCGGGTAGTTGTTGTTGCCATCCTGTACCGGTCCCGTAGGTGTGATGGTCGGATGTACTGATCCTGTGCAGGTGTTGTTACATGTGGTCTGCCACTGCGAGTACGATCAACTGTCCGTCCTGTCTCCCTGTAGCGCTGTCTTAGGCGTCTCACATTACCGACATTGCAATTTATTGCCCTGGCCACATCTGCAGTCCTCATACCTCCTTGCATCATGTCTAAGGCACGTTCACGCAGATGAGCAGGGACCTTGGGCATCTTTCTTTTGGTGTTTTTCAGAGTCAGTAGAAAGGCCTCTTTAGTGTCTTAAGTCTTCATAACTGTAACCTTAATTTCCTACCGTCTGTAAGCGGTTAGCGTCTTAACGACCGTTCCACAGGTGCATGTTCATTAATTGTTTATGGTCCATGGAATAAGCATGGGAAACAGTGTTTAAACCCTTTACAATGAAGATCTGTGAAGTTATTTAGATTTTTACGAATTATCTTTTAAAGACAGGGTCCTGAAAAATCCTACAATGTGATTTTCTGGATTTTATTAGTTTAAGTATACCTATGATGAAAATGACAGGCCTCATCTTTTTAAGTGGGAGAACTTGCACAATTGGTGGCTAACTAAATATTTTTTTGCCCCACTGTATATATTTTCAATTTTTTTATTCAAATGGAATGGAGTAGAACAGCAAACACACACATGGTCACTGCGCCTGCTACTCCTCTCCATTTCCATATGAAATAGCCGTTGGGTGCTGTTCGGGGGAGGGCAGGCCCACAACAATGGCCGGATTTGAATGGAATAGCACTTCAGCTTAGTGACTGTTCCCTCTGCTCTATACAATACATATCTGTTTATTTTATGTGATGATAAAATGCTCATACAATACAAATATTTTTTTTCATGTTGTTTTCTTTCACAGTGATAGCGACTCCGACTGGGAGCCCCCGGTGCCAAGCTGCCCGCTCTACCTCTGCTCCCTCTACTCCTGCCTCCAGTGGTGTTCATATGCCATAGTTCATTACTGCAGTCATGACTGTGCCTCAGGGCCAAAAGAGCACAGCATGGAGGCGTCGTTGTGTTCTGTGTCGCATGAAGTCCCCCATCACCTGCACCACTTGTTCAGTTTGCCTCTGCTTTACATCAGAAAGAGACTGCTATGGGACATGGCACAGGCAGCAAAATATTGTGTAGAGGACTTCCAAAGGGTCTGTTTTTTTAAATACACTGCTCAAAAAACAAAGGGAACACTTAAACAACACAATGTAACTCCAAGTCAATCACACTTCTGTGAAATCAAACTGTCCACTTAGGAAGAAACACTGATTGACAATAAATTTCACATGCTGTTGTGCAAATGGAATAGACAACAGGTGGAAATTATAGGCAATTAGCAAGGCACCCCCAATAAAGGAGTGGTTCTGCAGGTGATAACCACAGACCACTTCTCAGTTCCTATGCTTCCTGGCTGATGTTTTGGTCACTTTTGAATGCTGGCGGTAGTTTCACTCTAGTGGTAGCATGAGACGGAGTCTACAACCCACACAAGTGGCTCAGGTAGTGCAGCTCATCCAGGATGGCACATCAATGCGAGCTGTGGCAAGAAGGTTTGCTGTGTCTGTCAGCGTAGTGTCCAGAGCATGGAGGCGCTACCAGGAGACAGGCCAGTACATCAGGAGATGTGGAGGAGGCCGTAGGAGGGCAACAACCCAGCAGCAGGACCGCTACCTCCGCCTTTGTGCAAAATGACCTCCAGCAGGCCACAAATGTGCATGTGTCTTCTCAAATGGTCAGAAACAGACTCCATGAGGGTGGTATGAGGGCCTGACATCCACAGGTGGGGGTTGTGCTTACAGCCCAACACCGTGCAGGACGTTTGGCATTTGCCAGAGAACACCAAGATTGGCAAATTCGCCACTGGCACCCTGTGCTCTTCACAGATGAAAGCAGGTTCACACTGAGCACATGTGACAGACGTGACAGTCTGGAGACGCCGTGGAGAACGTTCTGCTGCCTGCAACATCCTCCAGCATGACCGGTTTGGCGGTGGGTCAGTCATGGTGTGGGGTGGCATTTCTTTGGGGGGCCGCACAGCCCTCCATGTGCTCGCCAGAGGTAGCCTGACTGCCATTAGGTACTGAGATGAGATCCTCAGACCCCTTGTGAGACCATATGCTGGTGCGGTTGGCCCTGGGTTCCTCCTAATGCAAGACAATGCAAGACCTCATGTGGCTGGAGTGTGTCAGCAGTTCCTGCAAGAGGAAGGCATTGATGCTATGGACTGGCCCGCCCGTTCCCCAGACCTGAATCCAATTGAGCACATCTGGGACATCATGTCTCGCTCCATCCACCAATGCCACGTTGCACCAGACTGTCCAGGAGTTGGTGGATGCTTTAGTCCAGGTCTGGGAGGAGATCCCTCAGGAGACCATCTGCCACCTCATCAGGAACATGCCCAGGCATTGTAGGGAGGCCACACACACTACTGAGCCTCATTTTGACTTGTTTTAAGGACATTACATGAAAGTTGGATCAGCCTGTAGTGTGGTTTTCCACTTTAATTTTGAGTGTGACTCCAAATCCAGACCTCCATGGGTTGATACATTTGATTTCCATTGATAATTTGTGTGATTTTGTTGTCAGCACATTCAACTATGTAAAGAAAAAAGTATTTAATAAGAATATTTCATTAATTCAGATCTAGGATGTTTTATTTTAGTGTTCCCTATATTTTTTGGAGCAGTGTATTTATTTTTTAAAACATTTTATATTTTTGTTGTGTGTGTTAGAATTGCTTTTTGATGTGTTGTATATAGTTATTTGCACTGTTGTATATAGTTATAGGTCATTTCACCAATTCGGCCACTTGGGTACATTTGGGCAACTTGTGTGGGACACCTGGGTGACTTCATGCTAAATGTCATGTAGCTCACCCATTCCTGAAACTTATCAGTCTGAAACTCTCCAGCATCCTATCTGACTGTGTGGCTATTCTAGTACATGTGAAAGATGATGCTACAACAATAAAAAACAGAAAACCTTCTATTTTCTTCCACCAGATCTACTGTGTTGTATTCTCCTACATTCAATTAACATTTCCACAAACTTCAGAATGTTTCCATTCAAATGTTACCAAGAATATGCATATCCTTGCCTCTGGGGCTGAGCTACAGGCAGTTAGATTAGGGTATGTCTTCAGGCGGAAATTGAGAACAAGGGATGCAGCCATAAGAGGTTAATGCTCTTATGGCTGCGATCCCCATACAGGGATCAACATCAGGGGAAATTTCAGTGTGAGAACTAAAAATACAACGTCGTAACATTAAACATTCTTGAAAATGTAAGTGTCTTACATCCTTCAAAAGATTAGAATCTTGGTAATCAAACTACGTTTTCCGATTTAAAATAGCTATTACAGAGAACAAATCCCATGTTTTTGTTTGAGAAGAGCAATCAACAACAAAAATATTTTCCGCCATGACAGTTTTTACACATTCACATCTGAAGGTAAAATTATGACTTAAACTCTGATATCTTGCTCTTATTTCTCTTCCTGAGGATCCCAGTGATCAAATAAAGTGCCGTTTTCTTTGATAAAATCAATTTTTATAGCCTAAACCGAAACATTTTGTAAACCGTTTGTTTCCCGTGAATTCCATCTCTATCAAAAAAATTTACGGAGCATTCGACGTTATTAAACATCGTAAACAATTGTTTATCTAGTCATGGTTGGTTTCAGTGCATTCCTCTGGATGTTTGCAACACAGCCAAACGGGATTGTTTTTTTTGCGGGGAGTATTGACCGAAGTGAACTGATTTGAAGACGACGATCAATGACTTCCTTGCGCACCAATTATTTTAGCGAAGCTTCGTTGATTGACTGTATTTCTGCCCAATGACCACTGATCTTCTTGAAATCTAGCTGGGTAGATAGCCAATGAGCTGAGGTAAACGCCAGTATGTGATGGTTATGGGTTGGACCACCATTCCTTGTTTGTAATCGCACGCGTAACGAACTCCATTCTCGCCTTGACATTCAGAGTAGTTTCAGTGACGCTTGTTACACACAGCAGTATTTTGGAAAGTAGTATTTTCAACAATTTCATTGAAGATGATGGCGAATAAATCAGGAAAAGCAAAGTCCAAGTCTAAGTATACAGATTTGCATCAGATTATAGAAGAGATTGATCGGGAAAGTGAGTCATATGATTCAAACAGAAGCTGAGGAGATGTTTCTGCAAGGACAGGAGGTACTTCTGGACGGGTAAGTGCTAATGCCGTTTTATGAAATATATATTTTTGCAAAAAATATATATATATTTGCAATGAAATGTGATGAAGTGTGTGGTTTGTTTGTGTGTGTGTATATATACACAATTTTGCCTAAGAACACAGCCATGAATAAAGAATGGTACCAACACTTCCTCCGAGAGCAACTTCTCCCAACCATCCAGGAACAGTTTGGTGACGAACAATGCCTTTTCTAGCGTGATGGAGCACCTTGCCATAAGGCAAAAGTGATAACTAAGTGGCTCGGGGAACAAAACATTGATATTTTGGGTCCATGGCCAGGAAACTCCCCAGACCTTAATCTCATTGAGAACTTGTGTTCAATCCTCAAGAGGAGGTGGGACAAACAAAACCCCACAAATTCTGACAAACTCCAAGCATTGATTATGCAAGAATGGGCTGCCATCAGTCAGGATGTGGCCCAGAAGTTAATTGACAGCATGCCAGCGCGGATTGCAGAGGTCTTGAAAAAGAAGGGTCAAACACTGCAAATATTGAATCTGCATCAACTTCATGTAATTGTCAATAAAAGCCTTTGACACTTATGAAATGCTTGTAATTATACTTCAGTATTCCATAGTAACATCTGACAAAATATCTAAAGACACTGAAGCAGCAGACTTTGTGGAAATTAATATTTGTGTCATTCTCAAAACTTTTGGCCACGACTGTAGAATAATAGTGAAGAAATCAAAACTATAAAACAACATATGGAATCATGTAGTAACTAAAAGGGTTCAATCAAAATATTTTATATTTGAGAGTCTTCAAAGTAGCCACCATTTGCCTTGATGACAGCTTTGCACACTCTAAAGTAATTCCTTCTTTACCAAGGCAAATCTACTGTGGCAATTTACCCAACACTGTATGAATGGAAACTAATCTTGGTATAGCCTACTGATATTATTTTATTTGTTTCATATTTATGTTACCCATCAAATACAACCGTCTAAAATAAAAGTGTCTGGTATGGTCATTTATTATCCCTGGAATGTCTATTTGAAACGTGTAACTAAATGTAAATTGGGGGAATTTAGTAATTTGGGCCAGAAGGGTGTGGGCAGAAACCCTAATCTCTAGGCCACCCCAGGCAACAGTTGAACTAGATTAAAAAATATATATTGTTTGGTGCCCACTCATGGAGAAAAAGTGAACTGCAGGTTAAAGCTTGTTTAAATTTCCTGATGCGCAGGGAATGTTTTGGTGACAAAATAGTGATCAAATTAAGATGCACCATTTATACAGGTGGCCACTGACACTACTTCCAGCCTGAAAAAAACTATCAGTGTCCTAAAGTGCTCCCTTGTTACTCCATGGGGCGGCAGGGTAGCCTAGTGGTTAGAGCGTTGGACTTGTAACCGTTCTGCCCCTGAACAGGCTGTGCCTAGGCCGTCATTGAAAATAAAAATTTGACTTGCCTAGTAAATGTATAAAACATACATTTTTAAAAGGAATTGTGGTTAAAACATGTATACAGAGACAATTCCATAAAAAAAACGAATACTATCCTTGTTTCTCGGACGTAAATTCTGCCCTTATTGTGATATTCAATACGATATGTTGGCAATACAGAGAGAGACGAGATATTTACTTCCCGGTCTTTGTTAAGGTTGAAGGGAACTTAATGGCAAGGACTATGCCACAAACAAGGACAATTTTGACATTTGAAATCAAATTTAAATTTTCAATGCATTTACCACCAATAAATCTTCAAAACAACTAGTTGAATACTGCCGTTAAAAGATGTGTTCAACTCATTTTGATAGTTCCTTATAGAACTGCTACAGACCTATATCCATCCTGCCCTGCCTATCTAAGGTCTTTGAAAGCCAAGTCAACAAACACGTCACTGACCATCTTGAATCTCACCGTACCTTCTCCACTGTGCAATCTGGTTTCCGAGCCGTTCACGGGTGCACCTCAGCCACGCTCAATCAAGGTACTAAACAATATATCATAAGCGCCATCGATAAAAATCAGTACTGTGCAGCCATCTTCATCGACCTTGCCAAGGCTTTCGACTCTGTCAATCACCATATTCTTATCGGCAGACTCAGTAGCCTCGGTTTTTCTGATGACTGCCTTGCCTGGTTCACCAACTACTTTGCAGACAGAGTTCAGTGTGTCAAATCGGAGGGCATGCTGTCCGGTCCTCTAGCAGTCTCTATGGGGATGCCACAGGTTTCAATTCTCGGGCCGACTCTTTTCTCTGTATATGTCAATGATGTTGCTCTTGCTGCGGGCGATTCCCTGATCCACCTCTACGCAGACGACACCATTCTGTATACTTCCGGCCCGTCCTTGGACACTGTGCTATCTAACCTCCAAACGAGCTTCAATGCCATACAACACTCCTTCCGTGGCCTCCAACTGCTCTTAAACGCTAGTAAAACCAAATGCATGCTTTTCAACCGTTCGCTGCCTGCACCCGCACGCCCGACTAGCATCACCACCCTGGATGGTTCCGACCTAGAATATGTGGACATCTATAAGTACCTAGGTGCCTGGCTAGACTGTAAACTCTCCTTTCAGACTCATATCAAACATCTCCAATCTAAAATCAAATCTAGAGTCGGCTTTCTATTCCGCAACAAAGCCTCCTTCACTCACGCCGCCAAACTTACCCTAGTAAAACTGACTATCCTACCGATCCTCGACTTTGGCGATGTCATCTACAAAATACAGTGTCTTGCGAAGACCTGAGACTGGGACGGAGATTTGTCTTCCAACAAGACAATGATCCAAAACATAAAGCAAAATCTACAATGGAATGGTTCAAAAATAAACATATCCAGGTGTTAGAATGGCCAAGTCAAAGTCCAGACCTGAATCCAATCGAGAATCTGTGGAAAGAACTGAAAACTGCTGTTCACAAATGCTCTCCATCCAACCTCACTGAGCTCGAGCTGTTTTGCAAGGAGGAATGGGAAAAAATTTCAGTCTCTCGGTGTGCAAAACTGATAGAGACATACCCCAAGCGACTTACAGCTGTAATCGCAGCAAAAGGTGGCGCTACAAAGTATTAACTTAAGGGGGCTGAATAATTTTGCACGCCCAATTTTTCAGTTTTTGATTTGTTAAAAAAGTTTGAAATATCCAATAAATGTCGTTCCACTTCATGATTGTGTCCCACTTGTTGTTGATTCTTCACAAAAAAATACAGTTTTATATCTTTATGTTTGAAGCCTGAAATGTGGCAAAAGGTCGCAAAGTTCAAGGGGGCCGAATACTTTCGCAAGGCACTGTAGCTTCCAACGCTCTACTCAGCAAACTGGATGCAGTTTATCACAGTGCCATCGGTTTTGTTACTAAAGCACCTTATACCACCCACCACTGCGACCTGTATGCTCTAGTTGGCTGGCCCTCGCTACATATTCGTCGCCAGACCCACTGGCTCCAGGTCATCTACAAGTCCATGCTAGGTAAAGCATGGACTTATCTCAGTTCACTGGTCACGATAGCAACACCCACCCGTAGCACACGCTCCAGCAGGTGTATCTCACTGATCATCCCTAAAGCCAACACCTCATTTGGCCGCCTTTCGTTCCAGTTCTCTGCTGCCTGTAACTGGAACGAATTGCAAAGATCGCTGAAGTTGGAGACTTATCTCCCTCACCAACTTCAAACATCTGCTATCTGAGCAGCTAACCGATCGCTGCAGCTGTACATAGTCTATCGGTAAATAGCCCACCCAATTTTACCTACCTCTTCCCCATACTGTTTATATTTATTTACTTTTCTGCTCTTTTGCACACCAATATCTCTACCTGTACATGACCATCTGATCATTTATCACTCCAGTGTTAATCTGCAAAATTGTAATTATTCGTCTACCTCCTTATGCCTTTTGCACACAATGTATAAAGACTCTTTTTTTCTTTTTTTTCTACTGTGTTATTGACTTGTTAATTGTTTACTCCATGTGTAACTCTGTGGTGTTGTCTGTTCACACTGCTATGCTTTATCTTGGCCAGGTCGCAGTTGTAAATGAGAACTTGTTCTCAACTAGCCTACCTAGTCAAACAATAGGTCAATAGATGAAATTGGGAGTGTTAATCTCTCGTTTTACATGAAGGCACATCAAATACAATTCATATGAAAAACAATATTTGCATGGATTATAGTGGTTCTTCATAGCCTACTGACAAAAGTAAACTCAACCATATAAATGTTACACACTTTGTTGGATTACTATCCTCAAGCTAGGAGTGGAAAAACTGGTTGTGTTCTTCTGAACACAACAAGAGACTAGACGGCACCAACAGAGATGGTCGCCTCGCTTCAGGTTCTTAGGAAACTATGCAGCAATTCATTTTTTATGTATAATATCTTACATTGTTAGCCCAGAAAATCTTAAGTGTTATTACATACAGCCGGGAAGTATTATTGGATATAAAAGTGACGTCAATTTACCAATGCAAAAGTATTTGCTTTTTCACTATGATCAGGTCATAAAATATTTACGGATACAATCTTGAAACCACTGATAGGGCTGTTAAGATGACCATATTACTGCCACACTGGCAGTCACGAGTCATGGACGGCAGTCAAATTCCACGTGACCAAGTCAAGGTAATTAGGCTTCTCCAAGCTCTGATTCTGCTGATGGTCATTAGTAGCCTACCAAACTTGCTAACTGCCTAGTACTCAGCACTCTATTGTCCCTCTAATCACTCTGACATCAATGCA
Organism: Oncorhynchus kisutch; assembly: GCF_002021735.2. Classification (NCBI taxonomy): domain Eukaryota; kingdom Metazoa; phylum Chordata; class Actinopteri; order Salmoniformes; family Salmonidae; genus Oncorhynchus; species Oncorhynchus kisutch. Next base: position 33,808,425 of record NC_034176.2, read on the forward strand.
AATGTTATCGACAATCTAATCAAACACTTCATAATTCCCTACCAGGAATACGACTTTCCCAAAGCGGATCCTTTGTTCGGACCTCCACCCTGGACATGGACTCTAATCCCAGAGGCCGACCCAAAACAACACGATCGCCGCAGGAGGGGCAGACGGAGCGGCTTACTGGTCAGACTTAGAAGGCGGGCACACCATCCACCGCTTCTGAGCATATTACTCGCCAATGTCCAATCTCTAGACAACAAGGTGGACGAAATTAGGGCACGAGTTGCCTTCCAGAGAGACATCAGAGATTGTAACATTCTCTGTTTCACGGAAACATGGCTCACTCGGGATATGTTGTCAGAGTTGGTACAGCCACCCATTTTCTTCATGCATCGTGCCGACAGAAACAAACATCTCTCTGGTAAGAAGGGCGAGGGTGTATGCCTTATGATTAACGACTCATGGTGTAATCATAAACATACAAGAACAAGTCCTTTTGTTCACCTGACCTAGAATTCCTAACCATAAATCCTGAGGCAGCATTTATTGTAGCTGGGGATTTTAACAAAGCTAATCTGAGAACAAGGCATCCTAAATTTTATCAGCATATTGAATACACGTCAAGAGCTGGTAGCATTCTGGACCATTGCTACTCTAACTTCCGCAATGCAAACAAAGTCCTCCCCCACCCTCCCTTTGGTAAATCTGACCATAACTCCATTTTGTTGCTCCCATCCTATAGGCAGAAAATAAAACCGTAAATACCCCCTAAAAAAATGTGGCCCTTTGGCTGAATATTATAATTCCCTTCTCCTGGCTGATGCAGAAGTACCTCTCACTCAAATGGCTCTCCATCACGTGATCAGGTCTTTCTCACAGGCTACAAGTGAAGACCGACATATCCGGGACGCAACTGCATGGGCCCTTATCAAATTCCGAGGCGCATATTGACGATATTGAAAGAACTGTCCACATTTACTTTTTCGCCAACAAGATGAGTAGACCTAACAAACAACTTTCCTTAACATAAATATAGTAGGCCTAGCCTATAGAAAGCTGATGGGATACCATTTTTAAGAGGCCATCAAAACTATTGTTCTCACGCAATCGCATAGCTTATAGAAATGTTGTGCAACATGACCTCATGGGCTCTCATGAAGTGTTTGATTAGATTGTCGATAACATTTGCATTGATGTCAGAGTGATTAGAGGGACAATAGAGTGCTGAGTACTAGGCAGTTAGCAAGTTTGGTAGGCTACTAATGACCATCAGCAGAATCAGAGCTTGGAGAAGCCTAATTACCTTGACTTGGTCACGTGGAATTTGACTGCCGTCCATGACTCGTGACTGCCAGTGTGGCAGTAATATGGTCATCTTAACAGCCCTATCAGTGGTTTCAAGATTGTATCCGTAAATATTTTATGACCTGATCATAGTGAAAAAGCAAATACTTTTGCATTTCCCGCTGTGTAAGGGACAGATCTAAAACTCATAGAAATTGTTGCATGTTGAGTTTATATTTTTGCTCAGTATAGATTATATAAAACTCAAACATAAAATACATCCCTCCCTACCTTGTAGGCTTAACCAATATCGAAGACTTCACCAATTGCCACTGCACAGTTTGGATTGATTTTTATTTGTCCCCCAAAAATAAAATACATATACACAAGTAATTATAAACATGACAGGGATTGAAAAATTAAGGTGGGGACTTATTTCCATTGTGGTCCCTACATTTGCTGCAGCATATGCTACAGTAATAAGGACTAAATCCGAGTCTAGTTTACACATCTCCATCTGGCTTTCAGAGCACTGTCAGTCTTCTCTCGCTCAATCAATTGAATTGCATGTCCCATGTGGCTCAGTTGGTAGAGCATGGCACTAGCAATGCCAGGGTTGTGGGTTTGATTCTCACGGAGACCAGAACGAATGGAAATGTATGCACTCACTATTGTAAGTCGCTCTGTATAAGAGTGTTTGCTAAATGACTACAATGTAAATCCAAAATAGATAATGCTGATCAAATTTGATATTGAGATACACATGTCCTAGCCTACCTCTTTCAGGTAATAAATAAAATGCAGTTATTAACCTTATAATTAGCTAACAAATGATGGGCTATGCATAACCTTCTAATTTATAGCCTCGTCTCTTGTGCAATATATACCATGCTCTCCGCTGGCCTCTCTCCTTAGCTCTTGGAGTCCCAGGAAAAGCTAGACTAGAATATCTTGCTGGAAGAATAATTTTTTTTGCATTTCTTATACTAATAGACTATTGGAAGAGGGATGCAAGCTCGTTTGCTGAATGTTAAATACAGCAGCCAATAGAACTCATGGCCACCGGCCAGGAAGTTTTAAAGAAGAGCGAATGCGGGATGGCAGTAGGCTGTAGCAGTTATTTGTTCAAACCCGTAACCATTCAATCTTTGTGAAGAGAAAAGAAAGCCATCTGCATCTTATTCTAGTCATATAATTATTTAAGCATGTCATTAAAATGATAAAGATCAGGACAACTAAACATTTCATTTAGGCTAACTGTTGAAGGAAAAGAAGGAATGAAGCAACAATAGAGAAAGGGGAGGTAGGCTAATACACACATCACACAACATTAGGGGAAATATTATGAAAAGTATGCATGAGTCAGCCTACTAACTATAAAAATGTAAAATAGGCCCTGTGTCCAAATTAAAATCAAATTCACGAGCCTATAATTGTACATTTGTAGGCTGCATGTCCTGTACCAGCATCTCATTCTCTCCTAGATTCATGGTTTGAAAGAGGTGCGTAAATCAAGTCGATATAATACAATAATAGTCTACATTCAAAACCATTAGCTTACTAGCGCTTGCTTCATTTACTTAGCCAAGAGAGCAGAGCTACATCTATGGGCTTTTCTGTTTTTCTGTTGCGCGTAATGTGCAGTAGCCCCTCATAGGCTATGTATTGGATAACGGCACAATCATTTCAGCTTTTTTTGGGCATGGACCCATACGGTTTTTAATGTAGGGATCATAAAATGTATTTCATGTATGGCTCTTCAGGCTCAGGTAGCATCCAACATGAATTTTCATGCCGATCAAACCTCTATTCAAATCCAGACATATGCTTTAGGATGACACTTACGGTTTGGGTGGGAAATACCAGGTTACCCAGGAGAAAAGTTTTGTTATTGGATGGAACATTTGTAAAATACAGGGAAAATATTCAAACCTAATATGTAGCTTATTCATTAGATGTTTCTAGCTAATGGTGATCCATCATGTGCAGGCATAATCAAAGAGACACTAGACTAGCGCACTTGCCATTGTCTTTAGGGTGTCTATAGCTAGGTTTCCATACAATTGGCAACAGATTTTCATGCAAATATAAAAAAAATCTGCATATAAACAATATGATCATTCCAGGATTTCCTTTAGGAAAATTTGGAGCCGGACAACGTGACCGGGAAGATTACTGGACAATTGAGAAATTTAAACAGACATCCATATGCATTCAGATCTGACTTGGTGCAGCCAGTTCCATCAATAAAGGAGGGATATTGGCCAAATGAGACACATATTAGTGTACTTAAAATAGTCTATAAAAGAATGACAAAAACACTAATCCTTGTGTTGATGTGTAGCATACGCGAAACTTCATAGCCTATTTGTTTTTCAGGCTACTTTCCTAAAACAATATAGATCCGTCAGAGATTTGAGCACTAAATGCATTAATATATAAGAAAGTGGCCTATATAAAAGGAAAATAAGCTTAAGCCTATCCCCAGAGAGAGATAGAAATACACAACAGTGCATTCGGAAAGTATTCAGACCCCTTGACTTTTTCCACATTTTGTTAAGTTACAGCCTTATATTCTAAAAATGATTAAATGTACACACAGTACCCCATAATGACAAAGCAAAAACAGGTTTTTAGAAATGGAAATATCACATTTACATAAGTATTTGCACCCTTTACTCAGTACTTTATTGAAGCACCTTTGGTAGCGATTACAACCTTGAGTCTTTTTGGGTATGACACAACAAGCATGGCACACCTGTATTTGGGGAGTCCGGGCTCTGGCTGGGCCAGTCAAGGACATTTAGAGACTTGTCCCAAAACCACTCCTGCGTTGTCTTGTGTGCTTAGGGTCATTGTCATGTTGGAAGGTGACCCTTCGCCCCAGTCTGAGATCCTGAGCGCTCTGGAGCAGGATTTCATCAAGGAGCTCTCTGTACATTGGGCTGTTCATCTTTCCATCAAACCTGACTAGCCTCCCAGTCCCTGTCAAAAACAACCCCACAGCATGATCATGCCACCGCCACGCTTCACCGTAGGGATGGTGCCAGGTTTCCTCCAAACGTGACGCTTGGCATTCAGGCCAAAGTGTTCAATCTTGTTTCTCATGGTCTGAGAGTCCTTTAGGTGCCTTTTGGCAAACTCAAAGCGGACTGTCATATGCCTTTTACTTAAGAGTGGCTTCCGTCTAGCCACTCTACCATAACGACCTGATTGGTGGAGTGCTGCAAAGATGGTTGTCCTTCTGGAAGGTTCTCCCATCTCCACAAAGGGAACTCTAGACTCTGTCAGAGTGACCATCAGGTTCTTGGTCACCTCCCTGACCAAAGCCCTTCAACGATTGCTCAGTTTGGCCGGGCGGCCAGCTCTAGGAAGGGTCTTGATGTTTCCAAACTTCTTCCATTTAAGAATGGAGGCCACTGTGTTCTTGGGACCTTCAATGCTGCAGAAATGTGTCGGTACCCTTCCCCAGATCTGTTCCTCGAAACAGTCCTATCAGCATGTTAAATGTGCAACCAGAGGTTAAAAAAAATTCTAGATCACCTGTACTCCACACACAGAGACGCGTACAAAGCTCTCCCTCGCCCTCCATTTGGGAAATCCGACCACAACTCTATCCTTCTGATTCTTGCTTACAAGCAAAAATTAAAGCAGGAAGCACAAGTGACTCGGCCTATAAAAAAGTGGTCAGATGAAGCAGATGCTAAACTACAGAACTGTTTTGCTATCACAGACTGGATCATGTTCCGGGATTCTTCCGATGGCATTGAGGAGTTCACCACATCAGTCACTGGCTTTATCAATAAGTGCATCGAGGACGTCGTCCCCACAGTGACTGTACGTACATACCAGAAGCCATGGATTACAGGCAACATTCGCACTGAGCTAAAGGGTAGAGCTACCGCTTTCAAGGTGCGGGACTCTAACCCGGAAGCTTACAATAAATCTTGCTATGCCCTGCGACGAACCTTCAAACATGCAAAGCGTCAATACAAGGCTAAGAATGAATCATCCGACGCTCGTCAGATGTGGCAGGGCTTGCAAACTATTACAGACTACAAAGGGAAGCACATCCGCGAGCTGCCAGTGACACGAGCCTACCAGACAAACTAAATCACTTCTATGCTCGCTTCGAGGCAAGCAACACTGAGGCATGAATGAGAGCATCAGCTGTTCAGGACGACTGTGTGATCACGCTCTCCGTAGCCGACATGAGTAAGACCTTTAAACAGGTCAACATACACAAGGCTGCGTGGCCAAATGAATTACCAGGACGTGTGCTCCGGGCATGTGCTGACCAAGCGGCAGGTGTCTTCACTGACATTTTCAACATGTTCCTGATTGAGTCTGTAATACCAACATGTTTCAAGCAGACCACCATAGTCCCTGTGCCCAAGAACACAAAGGTAACCTGCCTAAATGACTACAGACCCGTAGCACTCACGTCCGTAGCCATGAAGTGCTTTGAAAGGCTAGTAATGGCTCACATCAACACCATTATCCCAGAAACCCTAGACCCACTCCAATTTGCATACCGCCCAAACAGATCCACTGATAATGCAATCTCTATTGCACTCCACACTGCCCTTTCCCACCTGGGTAAAAGGAATACTTATGTGAGAATGCTATTCATTGACTACAACATCATAGTACCGTCAAAGCTCATCACTAAGCTAAGGATCCTGGGACTAAACACCTCCCTCTGCAACTGGATCCTGGACTTCCTGACTAGCCGCCCCCAGGTGGTGAGGGTAGGTAGCAACACATCTGCCACGCTGATCCTCAACACTGGAGCTCCCCAGGGGTGAGTGCTCAGTCCCCTCCTGTACTCCCTGTTCACCCACGACTGCCTGGCCAGGTACGACTCCAACACCATTATTAAGTTTGCAGACGACACAACTATGGTAGGCCTGATCACCGACAATGACGAGACGGAGGTCCGAGACCTGGCCGGATGGTGTCAGAATAACAACCTATCCCTCAACATAACAAAGACAAAGGAGATGATTGTGGACTACAGGACAAGGAGGACCGAGCACGCCCCCATTCTCATCGACGTGGCTGTAGTGGAGCAGGTTGAGAACAAAAACAAACTAGAGTGGTCCAAACACACCAAGACAGTCGTGAAGAGGGCACGACAAAGCCTTTTCCCCCTCAGGAAACTAAAAAGATTTGGCATGGGTCCCGAGATCCTCAAAATGTTCTACAGCTGCAACATACATTTTACTGGTTGCATCACTGCCTGGTATAGAAATTGCTCAGCCTCCGACCGCAAGGCACTACAGAAGGTAGTGCGTACGGGGCTAAGCTGGGGCTAAGCTGCCTGCCATCCAGGACCTCTACACCAGGCGGTGTCAGAGAAAGGCCCTAAAAATGGTCAAAGACCCCACCCACCCCAGCAATAGACTGTTCTCTCTACTACCACCACATGGCAAGAAGTACCGGAGTGCCAAGGCTCCTCAACAGTTTTTACCCCCAAGCCATAAGACTCCTGAACAGGTAATCAAATGGCTACCCGGACTATTTGCATTGTGTGCCCCCCCATCCCCTCTTTTACGCTGCTGCTACTCTCTGTCTATCATATATGCATAGTCACTTTAATCATATGTACATACTACCGCAATCAGACTGACTAACCAGTGTTTGTATGTAGCCTTGCTACTTTTAAAGCCTCGCTACTGTTATTTTTCACTATTTCTTTACCCACCTATTGTTCACCAAATACCTTTTCTGCACTATTGGTTAGAGCCTGTAAGTGAGCATTTCACTGTAAGTTCTACACCTGTTGTAGTCGGAGCACGTAACAAATAAACTTTGATTTGAATAAAACCCTCTATATTTATTGAAAGGAGCATCAACCTCATCACTGTGTGCACTTTCACCACCCTGTGAAGTTTATCATAATTTATTTAATCTGTAGCCTGAAACTGCATGCTTTCCCATGATGTCGTGACATTTGTTATTCAACATTTGGGCTACTTTACAGCATAAAAGGGTTTGATGGAAACCTGCTAAACGTCAAACCATTTTGAGGATGCGTGCATGCCTACAGGAAACTTTTGAAGTAGCCTAATCTGATTAAAACATTGATTGATTGTGTTTGCCACATTTGAGATGTATTACATTTTATAAGTTAAATGATAAATATTTAGGCTATATTGAAGCTTGGGTTCTAGGTACAGCTGCATGGATTGCAGAGGAGGCAGAGCTTGTTTTAAGCTTTCCTGATTAACTGGGCCTGCCGGGAGAATTTGTGGCCACATTATTATAGGACAACTTGGGAGAATGATGATATGAAACAGACTGCGCATTCAGTATCAGCATTAAAAATACAGCCAGACTGGCCTGCTGTGCCTTTCTAGACCTTATAAACTGTTGTAAGTAGACCCACAACTGATCCAAATCGAATGAAACATTCAAATCACAGAGCTTTTGCACCATTATTCAAATGACATTTTCACCTCAGCCTAGAGTAGAATTTTTACTCACTTGAATACAATAATGCAATTATTCAATGCATTGTGGTGTTGTCGGATAGTCTAGGAAGGATACTTGTACTGTCCCTAAACAAGACCAATAGAGGAGCTTTGTGTTTCATGTCTTCACTGTTCTTTCATGCGCAATGATGCACCTGTCCGCTGCCTACAGTATCAGCTACTCATATTTGTACTTGTCAATTCATATTGAAAATTGATGCAACATGAATGCTTTTATGTGTGGTATGATTGCTAGTTAGCCTATTTCCGATCTGGACAAATGTTTCACCTACCACTATTATCGCTATGAAAGATGGCAGGATAGACTTAGACTGGTACTGACCTGTGGTATAGTAAAGGTTAGCACATGGAAAAGCGTAGTGCATAATGGAAGTACCAAAACACCCTTGAGATAGGGGAAGCGCATGCAAGCAGAAGAGGAAATTTGGCTAGGACGGAAGAAATTATATAGTAAAACCTGCAAGAGTTAATGTTAACCAGGAAAGAAAAAACACATTACCCCCCTGTGCCCAATAAAAAAAATACACACAACCCTCCCCAAAGCAAAAATAAATAACTAAATTGACAACCCTCCCCTATTTTGGGCCACCCTTCCATCCCAGTAAATGTGATCTATCCCTAAACACATTGCAAATAGGCTCAGAAAAACTCATCCGCGCACACACACAGGCGTATCAGATTACTTTGTAGCTACCGTTATTTTCTTGCAATACGACTTGAGACGTTGAAGAATTTCAGCTTTGCCGAGTGAACTCGTGTCGTCCACTGTACCTTTGCTTTTCCATTAAATGTCATTGTTATGGAACAGCTTTGTTTTCTTCAAAATATGAAAATAAATCTGACCTGTCATCGTCTCCGCTCGAGAAAGTCACTCTCGGATTTAAAGCGTATAGTATTTTTTAAATTTAAAGAAAAAGTTTATCCAAATATTTTGCACAATTAAAAATATACATTGCTAGAGGCTCTATGTTTTAGTTCATTGTAACAAAAATAAAAATGTTGAATTGTCTCACGAAGAAAAAGCAACAATTAACGTTACAGTGGTGGGTGTCGACAGTTTAGATCAGACAGGGGCGTGTCTTGTGGTTCTTGAATGGGAATTTTAACCCGTTCACTCAATCAATTTATATTCAAAAACGTGCAACAAGTGCCATCCCACGGTTTAGTTAGTAATGGCGATTTCGTTGAGTGTATCATGATTTAGAGATGCAGACACATGTATTAAGTTCGATTCACTACCAATTACCGCCGAGTACGAATAGCTACAGCGTAAGTTAGCTAGCTAACTCAGTTTTTCCATCCTTCAAAGCATCATTCGTTCCATCGAGAGCAGCCGAGTGAGTATTTTGAGTGAAATTGATGTACTTCACACGCGCTGGTCAATTTATGTTGTCGAGCTACGGTTGTTTGATTTGCTTTGTTAGTGAGAAGTTACAGCTAAGTTACTAACTACTCAAACGTGCACGGAGAAAGCCAATACACACCTTCCAACTCGATTGCTAACAGGTGCCTTTCGCCAGAACAGCTAGCTACTTCGGCCTGGCGCTGTGTCAACACTAGCATGGGCTGCCGCTAGTGGGCTTCTTCTTTATGGAAGTCCACTATCTTAATGGAAGCCCACTAGCGGCTGCTTAGGCTATGTCAACACTGGGCCTTGTTCAGTAGAACACAATGAGAACATTAATTCAGATAGAAATATAACCAACAGACATGCATGCATTTTACACGCAGAGTAAATAATATTTTCAGTACTGCACATGTAAAGTAAATTCCATGTCAGGCGTGTCTGTAACACAAAATACACTTCATGACAAAGTATGTGGACACCTGCTCGTCGAACATCTCATTCATAATCATGCCCATTAATATCAGTGGTGTAAAGTACTTAAGTAAAAACACTTTAAAGTACTACTTAAGTAGTTTGTTGGGGTATCTGTACTTTACTATTTATATTTTGGACAAATTTTACTTTACTACATTCCTTAAAGAAAATTATTGTACTTTTCACTCCATAAATTTTCCTTGACACCCAAAAGTACTCCTTACATTTGGAATACTTAGCAGGACAGGAAAATAGTCAAATTCATGCATTTACTGAACATCTCTACTGATGTCTGAATGTTGTGGCTTTTCATAAATGAAAAAAATAACAAGAAAATGGTGCCATCTGGCTTGCATTATATAAAGATTTTTTTTAATTATTTATACTTTTATTTTGATGCTTAAGTATATTTTTAAACCAAATACTTAGACTTCTACTCAAATAGAATTTTACTGGATGGCTTTTACTTGTTATTTTCTATTAAGGTATCTTTACTTTTACTCAAGTATGACAGTTGGGTACATTTTCCACCACTGATTTAATATGGAGTTGGTCCCCCCCCTTTGTACAACAGCCGCTTTCCACTAGATGTTGGAACATTGCTATGGGGACTTGCTTCCATTCAGCCACAAGAACATTAGTAAAGTCGGGCACTGATGTTAGGCGATTAGTCCTGGCTCACAGTTGGCGTTCCAATTCATCCCAAAGGTGTTTGATGGGGTTAAGGTCAGGGCTCTGTGCAGGCCAGTCAAGTTCTTCCACACCGATCTCAACAAACCATTTCTGTATGGACCTTGCTTTGTGCACGAGGGCATTGTCATGCTGAAATAGGAAAGGGCCTTCTCCAAACTGTTGCCACAAAGTTGGAAGCACAGAATCATCTAGAATGTCATTGCATGTTGTAGCTTTAAGATTTCCCTTCACTGGAACTAAGGGGCCTAGCCCGAACCATGGAAAAACAGCCTCAGACCATTATACCACCTCCACCAAACTTTGCAGTAGGCACTATGCATTCGGGCAGGTAGTGTTCTCCTGGCGTCCACCAAACCCAGATTCATCCGTTGGACAGCCAGATGGTGAAGCGCGATTCATCACTCAAGAGAACGCGTTTCCACAGCCCAATGGCGGCAAGCTTTACACCACTCCAGCCGACACTTGGCATTGCGCATGGTGATCTTAGGCTTGTGTGTGGCTGCTCGGGATTGGAATCCCATTTCAAGAAGCTCCCGATGAACAGTTCTTGTACTGATGTTGCTTCCAGAGGCAGTTTGAAACTCTGTAGTGAGTGTTGCAACCGAGGTGAGCTTGTGTGGCCTGCCACTTCGCAGGTGAGCCGTTATTGCTCCTAGACGTTTCCACTTCACAATAACAACACTTACAGTTGGCCGCAGCATCTGACTTGTTGGAAAGGTGGCATCCTATTGCGGTGCCATGTTGAAAGTCACCTGAGCTCTTCAGTAAGGCCATTCTACTGCCAATGTTTGTCTATGGAGATTGAATGGCTGTGTGCTTGATTTTATACACCTGTCAGCAACAAGTGTTGCTGAAATAGCTGAATCCACAAATTTGAAGGGGTGTCCACATACTTTTGTTTATATAGCGTATGTCCATGTGAAAGTTCCACAACAGTGCCCTAGTAGCTTAATGAACTAAGAAACACAATCTGATTTACATTCCAACCTTCCCTCTGATCTTACTTCTTCAGGTGCGTTCTCAGACCAACCAGGAGGTGACCGACCGCAGTGTCCAGCTCCAGCCCAGCAGTAATGGCTCCCCCTACCATTGGTGCTGCTTCTCCCAATCCTCAGGTCAGAGAGAACCCCCCTCCCAGGCAGGGCAGGACTCGCCGGGCCCGTGGCGGAGGAGGCCACAGCCGCCGCAGCCTCCTCCGCTTCAGTGTCATGCTAATGACGGTAAGACGCATGGTTACCAGCCACACCAGCCTGGTCAGACGCTTACTCCCCTTCCTGTCCTCCATGTGCTCTAGCCTGGAACGCATTGCCGTGGCAGCGGAGGGGTACACCACCACCAATACTCGCTCCACCAACGCAAATGCTCCCTTTATTGGGTCCTCCTCCACTCGTCCTGCTTCCAGCACCCCAGCCACTGCTAGCAGTGCGCCCTCTAACCCAGCCAATCCACCCAGGGCACTCTCCTCCACCACCACCACCCAGATCCGCAGTCGTACTCGCACAACCGGCACCCGTCGATCTCTCATCCGAGCCCGGACCAACCGCAGAATGGGCCTGTCTCGTATCATTGAGACCCATCTGTCCAGACGAGGCTCCCTCCGTGAGAGGGACAGATGAGAGCTCTAAGGAATGAGAGACTCAGATGGGGTTTCTGTTTTCTATGTTGCCTACCTTGTTTTTGGTGACCTGTTCCTTGGTTTGTTTTAATAAATGCCACCTATGAATGTAGATGGGTTTTGTTGACCTTGCTTGCATTGCTGGCTGCATGTACAGTATTATCTGTGCCCAGTGACGTTTATCTTTTGTGAAATGTACAGATTCATTACCCTTACAGTACATTTAATTTTCATGTGGGTTCAAAGAGCTTCTACTCCATTTCCTTTTCCTGGTGATATTTGAATTGATGGTGTTTTATATTGTTAGCTAAAATCAGTGTTTCCCTTAGCCTAATTAATAATTGGAGACTATTCCTCAATGGTTAATGATTTATCATTGTTTGGTCCAGTGAAAGCACTGACTCTGTATTTGCAGTAATAATATGTACTTCTAAGGCATTGGTTGTTATTTGATGCTGTGGCACCGGTTCTTTACAAATTACATTAGTGCTACTGTGCAAGCCAAGCACTGGCCCTCTAATAGTAATGGAGTTTAATGCAGTGCTATAAGACTCTGACTCCTCGCTCATGTAGAAACTGCTCTGCCTTCTCATCAGGTTTGGTACCCATCGTCTAACAATACCTATAAGGATGGTAACAATCGCTAATGGACAACATCACATGATTATTTACTGAGCAATAACATTGCAAGAGATTGGGGAAGGTACCACACTGAGAAAGGATGGGAGAGAGCTTTTGTTTGTAATTTTTCTAGCTTAATTTGTTATGCATCTGTCTGTCAAAATGGGTGTCAATATGATTTATAAACCAAAGAATTTGTATATTTACTACTATTACATATCCTATACTTGATTACTTTTGTTATACGTTTACTAGTTCGTTTGTTTATTCCTGACATCAAATAAAGATTTGAATGGATTTTGTCAATGAGTTTTTAAGTGTTGCACATTCAGAGATGGTGACAACCAAGGTGTAGTGTTTTTTCTTGCCACTAGATGGCGATAGGTCCTTTAATTTTATGACGTTTAGTGTTTCATCTGAGTAGTTCAATGAAGACAACTTTAATAGTCCTAGGTTGTCATCCTTTTTGACTGGAGTCAGAGGGAGCAAGTCAAAAATCTGTGCAGGCAGCAATGAGACACACACACAGACATTTTGATTGTGCGGTTGTTGATGGATGAATGTGTTTAATCTTAGCGGTAGCCTATCGGTAACACATTTAAATATAAATATTTTCAATTTCCTGAATCAATCTGCAGTTGTATTTTCATAGCTGTACTCTGCTCTTTGGTTTTCAGAGACAAAACAATCACCACATGTTAAATTGTCTATTAGAGAAAAAGTTTAGAGCCAAGACAAAATCACTTGACACAAGTTTACTTTGAGCACATCTTTCCATTCCCATTGTCTCGTTCTTCATGATGAACTTAGCAGAGATAAATCATAGTGCCAGTGCTCTTGTCATTGGTGTGAGTATACTATGGGGGCACCCCATTCCTCTGATCAAAAGCAGTGTACTGTGTAGGGAATAGGGTTTCATTGAACCCTTCTCACGGGAGGGCAGTAAAGTACATCAGTCAACAAATTACTTGTCAGGAGTTGTGCTGGGCTGTGTAGAGGCCATGCATTACTCACGAGACGTAAAACATATCTTGGTCTTGTAACAATGAGAGTTACTAGACAGCTATCGTACCACACTGAATGGCTCAACGATCAATGCTGTCAGAACACTGCATCTTGACAGTTACACACGACTACACCAAATGCATGGATTTCTATTATATTGAGTCCTCTTAAAGGTCCAGTGCAGTCAAAAACATGATTTTTCTGTGTTTTATATATTTATTTCCACACTACGAGGTTGGAATGATACTGTGAAGATGATAATGCCCTTTTAGTGTAACAGCTGTTTGAAGAGAGCGGCTGAAATTTTGGCCTTCCATGGTGACATCACCATGCAGTAATTAAATGTGCTACACATTGGATATTTAAAAACGTTTCCATTTTGCGTTGTGTAATGATGGTGTTTTACAGTATTACTTACCCACCAGTGTTGTGATATGCTGTGATATTTGCCTGTTGTCAAACTGGGACCGCTGCTCTGACATTGGCTGTACATTTTTCGCTGGTAAAGTAGCTATTGGCAAAGTCAGAGCTAGTAAAGGGGAAAAGGGTCAAGTGCAAGTGCAAGTGTTAGTTCACAAAATTATTTTTTCTTTTTTTTGGTGGTTGAGGAGGGATGCTATGGGATTAGATAAAATACTCTTTAAAAAGGTAGGGTTCCAGATGTTTTCGGAAGATGGACAGGGACTCTGCTACCCTAGTTTCAGGGGGAAGCTGGTTCCACCATTGGGGTGCCAGGACAGAGAAGAGCTTGGACTAGGCTGAGAGGGAGCTGCCCTCCCGTAGGGGTGGGAGGGCCAAGAGACCAGAGGTGGCAGAACTGAGTACTCGGGTTGGGGTGTAGGGTTTGAGCAGAGCCTGGAGGTAGGGAGGGGCAGTTCCTCTTGCTGCTCTGTAGGCAAGTACCGTGGTTTGTAGTGGATATGAGCTTCAAATGGAAGCTAGTGGAGTGTGCGGAGGAGCAGGGAGAATTTGGGAAGGATAAACAACAAGGCGGGCTGCAGAGTTCTGGATAAGTTGCAGGGGTTTGATGGCACAAGCGAGAAGCCCAGCCAACAGCAAGTTGCAGTAGTCAAATCAAAATCAAATCAAATGTATTTATATAGCCCTTCGTACATCAGCTGATATCTCAAAGTGCTGTACAGAAACCCAGCCTAAAACCCCAAACTGCAAACAATGCAGGTGTAGAAGCACGGTGGCTAGGAAAAACTCCCTAGGAAGAAACCTAGAGAAGAACCAGGCTATGTGGGGTGGCCAGTCCTCTTCTGGCTGTGCCGGGTGGAGATTGTAACAGAACATGGCCAAGATGTTCAAATGTTCATATATGACCAGCATGGTCAAATAATAATAATCACAGGCAGAACAGTTGAAACTGGAGCAGCAGCATGGCCAGGTGGACTGGGGACAGCTAGGAGTCATCATGTCAGGTAGTCCTGAGGCATGGTCCTAGGGCTCAGGTCCTCCGAGAGAGAGAAAGAAAGAGAATTAGAGAGAGCCTACTTAAATTCACACAGGACACCGGATAGGACAGGAGAAGTACTCCAGATATAACAAACTGACCCTAGCCTGACACATAAACTACTGCAGCATAAAGTGTATTGCCTGCCTTGTGAGTGGGAGGGGACTGCAAAAGGGTGAGGTCTAAAGAGGCAAGGAGGGGAAGAAAGAGTTGGAAAGAAATTAATCAAAGGTAGATTTCAGGAGGTTGAAGTCGCCCAGTACGACGAGCGGTGAAGAACCCTCAGGAAATTAGCTTATCAAGGTGTCAAGCTCAGGTGGGCGATAGATGATAACAATGTTAACCTTGAGCGGCGGACAAGTGACAGTGACAGCATTGAATTGAAATGAGGAGATGGACAGGTAAGAGAGGAAGAAAATAAACGTTTTTGGATGGATAATCAATAGCAAACGGATTATCAATATCAAAAGATTGTTACTCTAGCTTTTTGTGCATGATTAATACCTGAAGTGTTGGATTGTTTCAGCTGGGTTCACTTCCTTTGCCCCAGTATAAAACACTCCACTGTTAGTAAGAGTGGAAAATCGAGGCCTTTGATTTGCTTTCAGGGAGCTTAATTCCACTCAATGAGAGGTTTTCAGTAACAGTGAAGGGTTGTAGTCTGTATCAAAGGTACCTCAGTTTTGTACACCGGTACTAATCCATGAGAAAGGGAAACCGTCTGGTTTAAAAGTGTAAGTCTATTTGTTGTGGGCGAGTGTTTGGCACGCTCTGCTATGAGGCTCCTGCTCCAAGGCAACTGGTCCTTTGACTATATACACTTTACACACGCACGAATAGGCAGACTCACATAAACACACACACACTTGGCTGTGGCATTTGTAATGGGCTTTGACTTTAGCTGTCTTGTTAATGGCACCTATCAGGTTTAGTCCTGTTAGCTCTGTAAACTAACCACACAGGGTACAAGACACACACACACACTTATCTGTCTCTCCACCTCTCTCTCTATCCGTAGTAGTATCACATTGCATAGTCTAAAGTAGATCATCCAGACATTGTTGATGTGGTGATTGGTATGTGTCTGATTTGTGTTTATAGCATAAAATCTCTATGGTTTAGATTGGCAATTGTTCCTAGTTTAGTTTAGTTTGTAGGCTATAATCTAAGGATGTTTGGTATCTTTGTCATTTTGATAGTGTTATTGTCTGTAGACCAGTCTTCTCCATACTGTACTTACGTAGAAGCACTCATAAACAAACCTTATTAGGTACCAGGTGTTGTGTTCAACCAGTTTTTCTTGTTAGAGCGGTGACGTGCCTACACCCCTTTCCATTTAACTGGCAACTTTTCACGTGAAATACAGGCTTACCTATATACTGTAATGCACAGACAGAGGGAAAATAAAGAGAAAAGACATAATACAGAAACAAATAATTTCCATATTAAAAGAGCCTAACAATATTTAGGCCATTTGACTTGCTTTTAGGCCAACTGAACTGTATTTCATGTTAAGGACAATATGCATCTTCCTATTTGCAACTTATTTGCATAAAGAGTCCCCTCATTCAGAAATGTCTGAATCAAAAGCAGGGTAAGACAACCCAATATCAGGACTCAAGGTAAGACCCAAAAGCATACACATCGAATTGACAATGGTTTTATCTTCCAACAGGGGCAGGCAAAAGACAGGTCAAGGCAGGCAGGGGTAAGTAAACCAGAGGGGGGCAATGGTACCGGACGGCAGGCAGGCTCAGGGTCAGGGTAGGCAGAGGTCAACAATCCAGAGGTGGGACAAAGGTACAGGTTGGCAGGTAGGCTCAGGCTCTGGGGCAGGCAGAGTGGTCAGGTAGGCGGGCTCGGATTTAGGACAGGCAAGGGTCAAACCAGAAGGGCGAGAAAAGAGAGACTGGGAAAAGCAGGAGCTGATAACAAAAATGCTGGTTGACTTGACAAACAAGAAGTACTGGCAACGGACAAACAGAACACTTGTATAAATACACAGAGAATAATGGGGAAGACTGGAAACACCTGGAGGGTGGTGGAGACAAATTACAAGGACAGTTGAAACAGATCAGGGTGTGACAGTACCCCCCCGGCATAGAAAATCCTTGATGAGGCCTCGGTCCAGGATGTCCCTGGCGGGGACCTAGCACCTCTCCTCCGGGCCATAACCCTCCCAGTCAACCAGGTACTGGAACCCCCTGCCCCAAGGTCGACCTTTCAACAGATGCCTCACCGTGTAAGCCGGTTGGCCGTCAATGAGTCAGGGATGAGGGGTGGGCCTGGAAACAGAAGACAAAGGGTTGTGAGACATCGGTTTGACTCTGCACACATGAAAGGTGGGATGTATAAGAAGGGTACAGGGCAACAGAAGATGAACAGCAGAGTGGCTAATAATCTTGGAGATGGGAAATGGGCTGATAAACCAGGGGGGAGAGTTTGCAGGATTCCACCCGGGTGGATAGCCATACCTTCTGCCCGAGACAATAGCGGGGAGCCGGGGTCCTATGGTGATCCGCATGTCGTCGATACCTGGAGGTGGTCTTGAGGAGGGCTGACCGGGCTGTCCTCCAGGTACGACAACAGAGGCGGACAAACATCTAGGCAGAAGGTACACCGACCTTTTCCTCCTGCTCAGGGAAGAGCAGAGGCTGAAACCCCAGGGAACACTCAAATGGAAGAGTGTTGCGGGTGTACTCAACCCACACCAGTTGCTGGCTCCAGAAGGTGAGGAGACCAGCGCAGAGTAGACTCAAGATCCTGGTTGGCTCGCTTTGACATGCCATTGGACTGGGGGTGGAACCCAGAGGACAAGCTGGCCGACAACTCAGTGGGGGTGCAGAACGCCTTCCAGAACCAGGACGAGAACTGAGGCCCCCGGTCAGAGACCATGTCCATGGGCACTCCCTGGATCCGGAGCTGGGCCGTCTCCTTGGCCGAGGGTAGTTTGGGGAGAGGAATGAAGTGAGCGGCCTTGGAAAGCCAATCGACCACAGTCAGGATGGCAGTGTTTCCCTCAGGCGCGGGGAGACCAGTGACGAAATCCAGGGATATGTGGGACCAGGGACGGTGAGGGACAGGGAGTGGTTGCAGATGACCAGCCGGAGCTTGCCAGGGAGTCTTATTCTGAGCACAGACCATGCAGGCAGAGACAAAAGCGTCGACATCCGGAACCATCGTAGGCCACCAAAAGCATTGTCGCATGAGGGCCAGGGTCCGACGGGAGCCCAGGTGGCAGGCAAGCCTGGTGGAATGCGCCCACTCCAGGACCACAGAGCGGACAACATCAGGCACAGACATCCGATTATCAAGGCCCCCCCAGGGTTCGGCTAGGACCGCTGCGACTCCCGGACCTGTTTCCCTATACCCTAGTTGAGTGCCGTCACCTGGCATGAGGTGGGAAGGATGGTCTCTGGCTCCGGGGTGGTACCCGTGGGCTATAGCGGCAGGACAGTGCATCCGGCTTGACATTCTTGGATCCCGGCCGGTACGAGAGGGAGAAGTTGAACCGTGTGAACAGCAGGGCCCATCTGGCTTGCCGGGAGTTGAGGCGCTTGGCGGTGCGGAGATACTCCAGGTTCTTGTGGTAGGTCCACACGATGAATGGATGTTCCGCACCCTTCAGCCAGTGCCTCCATTCCTCCAACGCCATCTTCACCGCGAGAAGCTCACAAATTCCCCACATTGTAGTTATTTTCCGTGGCATTGAATCGGTGAGGGAAGAAGGTGCAGGGATGTAGCTTGAGGTCCAGGGCAGAATGCTGGGACAGGACCGCCGCCACTCTGATATCAGAAGCATCGGCCTCCACCACGAACTGACGGGAAGGGTCTGGATGAACCAAGATGGGAGCTGTGGTGAAGTGATGTTTTAGGTCCCAGAACGCCCGATCAGCAGCTGGAGACCAAGTGAACGGAACCTTGGACGAGTGCGGACAGGGGGGAAGCCAAGGAGCTGTAACCCCAGATAAAGCAGCGATAGAAGTTGGCGAACCCAGGAAGGGTTGCAGCTGCACCCTGGAAGTAGACTGGGGCCAATCCACCACTGCTCTCACCTTCCCGGGATCCAATTGCACACTCACTGCGGTGATTATGAAACCCAGAAAAGGGATGGTGGAACAATTGAACTCGCACTTCTCTACTTTTACAAACAGCTGGTTCTCCAGGAGGCATTGGAAAACCTGTCGGACGTGGAGCACATGTTCTTGGGTGGAACGGAGAAGAAGAGGATGTCATTTAGGTAGACAAAGATGAACAGGTTCAACATGTAGCGGAGAACATCATTGACCAGAGCCAGGACAATAACTCATCCAGACTAGCACATATGGCCGGCTGTTGTTCCCACACGACAGTAGCCCAGGTGAGAGCCCTCCCGGACATCAGCGTGATGAGGTAGGCTAACTTGGAGCGATCCGAGGGGAAGGAGGAGGGCTGAAGCTCAAAGACGAGGGCACACTGAGCTAGGAATGCTGGACAGGTGCTCGGCCCTCCATTGAAGCATTCTGGAGGTGGTAAGCGGGGCTCCAGAGAAGGTGGAGTGACCGATGAGATGAGGCTGCTAGCAGCTGAGTCGCTGAGGAGCTATGGGGTTACCACTGTGGTAGGCAGCCTCCCAGACAACCCATGGAATTGCTCCAGCAAATTGTCTAATGCCTGGTCATGACGTTCAGCCAACGTTTGGACCCCCTCCACATGGCCATGAAGCAATTCCTCGTGCCTACCGATGGTGGCTCCCTGGGTGGAGATGGCTTTATGTAGCTGGCCCGGGTCAGTTCGTATTATCAGGACTCAAGGTAAGACCCAGATTCAGACACGTCAAATTGACAATGGTTTAATCTTCCAACAGGGGCAGGCAAAAGACAGGTCAAGGCAGGCAGGGGTCAGGAAAGCAGAGAGGGGCAATGGTACCGGATGACAGTCAGGGTCAGGGTAGGCAGAGGTCAACAATCCAGAGGTGGGGCAAAGTTGCAGGTCAGCAGGCAGACTCAGGGGCAGGCAGAGTGGTTAGGCAGGCGGGCTCAGAGTCAGGACAGGCAAGGGTGAAAACCAGGAGGGAGAGAAAAAGAGAGACTGGGAAAAGCAGGAGCTGATAACAGAAATGCTGGTTTACTTGACGAACTGGCAATGGATATTGTACTTTTTCTCTCAATATTATCAATTGAGAGCAAATTCAGAGCAAATTCAGAGCACATGCAATTGATCTGATGTACAGCACATCAAAAAAATATACATGCACACATCAAATAGGCTACATTTACATCAGATGTATAAGACCCATATTAAGGTTTACCTAAGTAGTTAGATGAGAGAAAATGTCCCTTCTGGTCCTTGACTGAATTCATTCAAAATGCATAGTCTGTTGTTGCTATCCTTGTGAGGAAATCCAATCAATCAAATGTATTTATGAATCCTTTCTTACATCAGCTGATGTCACAAAGTGATGTACAGATACCCAGCCTGAAACCCCAAACAGCAAGCGATGCAGGTGTAGAAGCACGGTGGCTAGGAAAAACTCCCTAGAAAGGCCAGAACCTAGGAAGAAACCTAGCTATGAGGGGTGGCGAGAGAGAGAGAGAGAGAGAGAGAGAGAGAGAGAGAGAGAGAGAGAGAGAGAGAGAGAGAGAGAGAGAGAGAGAGAGAGAGAGAGAGAGAGAGAGAGAGAGAGAGAGAGAGAGAGAGAGAGAGAGAGAGAGAGAGAGAGAGAGAGAGAGAGAGAGAGAGAGAGAGAGAGAGAGAGAGAGAGAGAGAGAGAGAGAGAGAGAGAGAGAGAGAGAGAGAGAGAGAGAGAGAGAGAGAGAGAGAGAGAGAGAGAGAGAGAGAGAGAGAGAGAGAGAGAGAGAGAGAGAGAGAGAGAGAGAGAGAGAGAGAGAGAGAGAGAGAGAGAGAGAGTCTGACACAAGGCTACAGAAATGGGTAACAGCTGATCTTAGTTCACCTTGCAATGTGTCATTTGCCTGCAACTCCACTATCTCACTCTCTATTCCAGCAAGGTCAGGAGAGAGGGCTGTGATGACTGGGGTCAGAGATGACATTGGCACATGAAAGGGGTTCTCAATGAATCCTTGAATCTTGATTCAAACTTCAATTTCTACTTTTCCAACACACACAAATGCATCATAGCTAAAATGCTGCGGTATGTCTGGGTTGGATGTGGTGACTGCTCTGAGTTTTGGGAAATTAACAAACTGTCTGTCAGGTTGTAGCTTTCCCTTGGAGTTGGAGAGTCACCGTGTTCAGGCGGCAGCTGATGTCAGTCAAAAAAGCTAGTTTTAATATCCACTGTGGATCATCCAGCTCTAGCTCCTCTTTCCAAAACTGTGCCACAAGACAGCCATCTCACCTCACTGTGAAATATCAAGCAGCTGTATTCTGTCTGGTACTCCTCCAGCAACGCCTAGGATTGCCGGTGATTCAGTGCCCTCCAATAATAATGTTCACCACGCGCACAAATTGCTGCATCACATTCTGTAAGTAGGTCTTTGAGTTTAGCCTCTAGTGCTTCCTGATGAATGATGAAATGAAACATAACAAATTCAGGAATATCCTTTCTCTTTCTCATCAGACCTATGAGTCCCTTCTCCTTCCGGCACCATGAATATGTTAGTAATCAGTTGCTTACCGATGTCCTCCCCGTTGTCTTCTATGTGTCTTGTTATGGTCGAGTCTGAGAGTTGTAGTCACTTAATTTGCTTTAAAATAGCGTCCTTGTTTGTGAAATCATCATACAATATTTTGGTTGAGGCCAAAAAACATTATTTGACAAACTCCTCGTCTGTGAAGGCCTTCTTGTTTCTCTCGAGTATCCAAGCAATCTCATATGTTGCCTCTGTTGTTTTCTCTGCAACAGTGCTAGATCTGTCCATCATTTGTTGTTGTCCTTTGAGCTGTCCTTTCAGTTGCGCTATTTTGTTGTTTCTGAGGTTGCTTTGTGGCGGATATGTTTTGTCAAAGTGTGCATGGTGTGACTGGAAATGTCGCTCAATATTTTCTTGTTTAAAACAATTGACTGCCTTCTGGCAAGTAAGACAGAGTGAGCTAGTCCCATCATGCAGTACGAAAAAATACTTGTCTGTCCATTTCTCTTGAAACTTTCTGTGTTCTTGTTGAATCGACCATATCCTTTTCTTAGCCATGTTAGCCAAGTTAGCTACGTTAGCTAGCTGCATTTCCCCACCGCCATCTTCCTGATTTTCCTGGTTCTCCGGTGGTTGTTCATTCATAGCTGTCACGTTGTTCTCCAGATCTTCCCCCTCCTTTTCATTGTCAATTGATATACGTTTATTTTTTACAATGAATCAATCCATGTCGACCAAACTGCAAAATTAGCTAGTCGCTGTAGCTGAGCACTTTTTATTATTTATTTTATTTCACATTTATTTAACCAGGTAGGCTAGTTGAGAACAAGTTCTCATTTGCAACTGCGAACTGGCCAAGATAAAGCAAAGCAGTGTGACACAGACAACAACACAGAGTTACACATGGAGTAAACAATAAACAATCCAATAACACAATAAACAAGTCAATGACACAGTAGAAAAAAATTATGTCTATATACAGTGTATGCAAAAGGCATGAGGAGGTAGGCAATAAATAGGCCATAGGAGCGAATAATTACAATTTAGCAGATTAACACTGGAGTGATAAATGAGCAGATGATGATGTGCAAGTAGAGATACTAGTGTGCAAAAGAGCAGAAAAGTAAATAAAAACAGTATGGGGATGAGGTAGGTAGATTGGGTGGGCTATTTACAGATGGACCATGTACAGCTGCAGCGATCTGTTAGCTGCTCAGATAGTTGATGTTTAAAGTTGGTGAGGGAAATAAAAGTCTCCAACTTCAGCGATTTTTGCAATTCGTTCCAGTCACTGGCAGCAGAGAACTGGAAGGAAAGGCGGCCAAATTAGGTGTTGGCTTAGGGGTGATCAGTGAGATATACCTGCTGGAACGTGTGCTACAGGTGGGTGTTGTAATCGTGACCAGTGAACTGAGATAAGGCGGAGCTTTACCTAGCATAGACTTATAGATGACCTGGAGCCAGTGGGTCTGGCGACGAATATGTAGCAAGGGCCAGCCGACTAGAGCATACAGGTCGCAGTGTTGGGTGGTATAAGGTGATGGCACTGTGATAGACTGCATCCAGTTTGCTGAGTAGAGTATTGGAAGCTATTTTGTAGATGACATCACCGAAGTCGAGGATCGGCAGGATAGTCAGTTTTACGAGGGTAAGTTTGGCGGCGTGAGTGAAGGAGGCTTTGTTGCGAAATAGAAAGCTGACTCTAGATTTGATTTTGGATTGGAGATGTTTAATATGAGTCTGGAAGGAGAGTTTACAGCCTAGCCAGACACCTAGGTATATGTAGTTGTCCACATATTCTAGGTCGGAACCGTCCAGGGTGGTGATGCTAGTCGGGCGGGCGGGTGTGGGCAGCGAACTGTTGAAAAGCATGCATTTGGTTTTTACTAGCGTTTAAGATTAGTTTGAGGCCACGGAAGGAGTGTTGTATGGCATTGAATCTCGTTTGGAGGTTAGTTAGCACAGTGTCCAAGGAAGGGCCAGAAGTATACAGAATGGTGTCGTCTGCATAGAGGTGGATCAGGGAATCGCCCGCAGGAAGAGCAACATCATTGATATATACAGAGAAAAGAGTCGGCCCGAGAATTGAACCCTGTGGTACCCCCATAGAGACTGCCAGAGGTCCGGACAACATGCCCTCCGATTTGACACACTGAACTCTGTCTGCAAAGTAGTTGGTGAACCAGGCAAGGCAATCATTAGAAAAACCAAGGCTATTGAGTCTGCCGATAAGAATATGGTGATTGACAGAGTCGAAAGCCTTGGCCAGGTCAATGAAGACGGCTGCACATTACTGTTTTATCGATGGCTGTTATGATATCGTTTAGTACCTTGAGTGTGGCTGAGGTTCACCCGAGGTGCACCCGGAAACCGGATTGCACAGCTGAGAAGGTACGGTTGGATTCGAAATGGTCAGTGATCTGTTTATTAACTTGGCTTTCGAAGACTTTAGATAGGCAGGGCAGGATGGATATAGGTCTGTAAAAGTTTGGGTCTAGGGTGTCACCCCCTTTGAAGAGGGTTAAGACCGCGGCAGCTTTCCAATCTTTGGGGATCTCGGACGATACGAAAGAGAGGTTGAACAGGCTGGTAATAATGGGTTGCAACAATGGCGGCGGATAGTTTTAGAAAGAGAGGGTCCAGATTGTCTAGCCCAGCTGATTTGTACGGGTCCAGGTTTTGCAGCTCTTTCAGAACATCTGCTGTCTGGATTTGGGTGGAGAAGCTGGGGAGGCTTGGGCGAGTAGCTGCAGGGGGGCGGAGCTGTTGGCCGGGGTTGGAGTAGCCAGGAGGAAGGCATGGCCAGCCGTTGAGACATGCTTATTGAAATGTTCGATTATCATGGATTTATCAGTGGTGACCGTGTTACCTAGCCTCAGTGCAGTGGGCAGTTGGGAGGAGGTGTTCTCCATGGACTTTACAGTGTCCCAAAACCTTTGGAGTTAGAGCTACAGGATGCTTTCTATTTCGGCAAACGTTCTATTTCTATTTCCTTTCTGTTCAACAGCTGCACTATACTGCCATCTATCTGCTGTCCAGGGAACAATATATATATTAAATGAAGTGATTCATTGAATTGAAATTGTACCATTGTTATGTATTATGAATGGAAAATCGGAAAACCATGCGAGCCGAAAATTAAGGGCTCGCAATGAGTACCACTGATCCACAGGGTCAGGCCTGATGATATTGAGAAGCTAAACTGGTAGTGCACTACTGCCTTTTGCAATTCAGATGGAAGGCTGAAGAAAAGGAGGGCGAGAGGAGGAGAGGGGGAAATTGGGAAAGGATGAGTGGGATAAAAAGGAAAGATATACAGTGCCTCCAGAAAGTATTCATACCCCTTGACTTATTCCACATTTTGTTGATTTAAATATAAAAAAAAGTTTCAAACATCTACATACAATACAGCCGAAGAAACCTTTTTTAACCCTTTTTTCTAAGACTGTAGAGATGAGGTGCTGATTAAAATGAGTCAATACTGTATATGCATGTAAAGTGGGACACTTGAAAAATAGGCAATAAAAGGGTTAACCTTGTCAGATCGGTTCAGTTCTGTGCCTTTTGCACTTGTCCGAAGAATTCCTGCAGCAAAACAGGAAACCACAGAGAGAACAGTTGGCAACCCTAATCTGGTCCAGATCCTTTGATAACTGGTGAGGTTTCTGCTCAAATCAAGCTCGGTCAAGAGACCCAATAACTAGGCCTCTATGCCATTTGCTACTGATCTTCACTAAGAAATGGTTTAGAATTAACAATTCAACACTAAACTGAACTCTGTCTGTCTGTCTGTCTCTCTCTCACACACACACTGTAGTTCTTCCTACCCATCTCTCTCTCGATTCTTCACTAACTCTCCCCCTTTCGTTCACACACACACACACACACACACACACACACACACACACACACACACACACACACACACACACACACACACACACACACACACACACACACACACACACACACACACACACACACACACACACACACAGTACTCTTACCCTATTTTTTTATATATTTTTTATTTCACCTTTATTTAACCAGGTAGGCTAGTTGAGAACAAGTTCTCATTTGCAACTGCGAACTGGCCAAGATAAAGCATAGCAGTGTGAACAGACAACAACACAGAGTTACACATGGAGTAAACAATAAACAAGTCAATAACATAGTAGAAAAAAATAATATATATACATTGTGTGCAAAAGGCATGAGGAGGTAGGCAATAAATAGGCCATAGGAGTGAATAATTACAATTTAGAAGATTAACACTGGAATGATAAATGATCAGATGAACATGTGCAGGTAGAGATACTGGTGTGCAAAAGAGCAGAAAAGTAAATAAAATAAAAACAGTATGGGGATGAGGTAGGTAAATTTGGTGGGCTATATACCGATACAGTGCCTTGCGAAAGTATTCGGCCCCCTTGAACTTTGCGACCTTTTGCCACATTTCAGGCTTCAAACATAAAGATATAAAACTGTCTTTTTTCGTGAAGAATCAACAACAAGTGGGACACAATCATGAAGTGGAACGACATTTATTGGATATTTCAAACTTTTTTAACAAATCAAAAACTGAAAAATTGGGCGTGCAAAATTATTCAGCCCCCTTAAGTTAATACTTTGTAGTGCCACCTTTTGCTGCGATTACAGCTGTAAGTCGCTTGGGGCATGTCTCTATCAGTTTTGCACATCGAGAGACTGACATTTTTTCCCATTCCTCCTTGCAAAACAGCTCGAGCTCAGTGAGGTTGGATGGAGAGCATTTGCGAACAGCAGTTTTCAGTTCTTTCCACAGATTCTCGATTGGATTCAGGTCTGGACTTTGACTTGGCCATTCTAACACCTGGATATGTTTATTTTTGAACCATTCCATTGTAGATTTTGCTTTATGTTTTGGATCATTGTCTTGTTGGAAGACAAATCTCCGTCCCAGTCTCAGGTCTTTTGCAGACTCCATCAGGTTTTCTTCCAGAATGGTCCTGTATTTGGCTCCATCCATCTTCCCATCAATTTTAACCATCTTCCCTGTCCCTGCTGAAGAAAAGCAGGCCCAAACCATGATGCTGCCACCACCATGTTTGACAGTGGGGATGGTGTGTTCAGGGTGATGAGCTGTGTTGCTTTTATGCCAAACATAACGTTTTGCATTGTTGCCCAAAAAAATTGGTTTCATCTGACCAGAGCACCTTCTTCCACATGTTTGGTGTGTCTCCCAGGTGGCTTGTGGCAAACTTTAAACAACACTTTTTATGGATATCTTTAAGAAATGGCTTTCTTCTTGCCACTCTTCCATAAAGGCCAGATTTGTGCAATATACGACTGATTGTTGTCCTATGGACAGAGTCTCCCACCTCAGCTGTAGATATCTGCAGTTCATCCAGAGTGATCATGGGCCTCTTGGCTGCATCTCTGATCAGTCTTCTCCTTGTATGAGCTGAAGGTTTAGAGGGACGGCCAGGTCTTGGTAGATTTGCAGTGGTCTGATACTCCTTCCAATATTATCGCTTGCACAGTGCTCCTTGGGATGTTTAAAGCTTGGGAAATCTTTTTGTATCCAAATCCGGCTTTAAATTTCTTCACAACAGTATCTCGGACCTGCCTGGTGTGTTCCTTGTTCTTCATGATGCTCTCTGCGCTTTTAACGGACCTCTGAGACTATCACAGTGCAGGTGCATTCATACGGAGACTTGATTACACACAGGTGGATTGTATTTATTGTCATTAGTCATTTAGGTCAACATTGGATCATTCAGAGATCCTCACTGAACTTCTGGAGAGCGTTTGCTGCACTGAAAGTAAAGGGGCTGAATAATTTTGCACGCCCAATTTTTCTGTTTTTGATTTGTTAAAAAAGTTTGAAATATTCAATAAATGTCATTCCACTTCATGATTGTGTCCCACTTGTTGTTGATTCTTCACAAAAAAATACAGTTTTATATCTTTATGTTTGAAGCCTGAAATGTGGCAAAAGGTCGCAAAGTTCAAGGGGGCCGAATACTTTCGCAAGGCACTGTATATGCTCAGATAGCAGATGTTTAAAGTTGGTGAGGGAGATAAAAGTCTCCAATTTCAGGGATTTTTGCAATTTGTTCCAGTCGCAGGCAGCAGAGAACTGGAAGGAAAGGTTTTGGCTTTAGGGATGATCAGTGAGATACACCTGCTGGAGCGCGTGCTACGGGTGGGTATTGCCATCGTGACCAGTGAACTGAGATAAGGCGGAGCTTTACCTAGCATAGACTTGTAGATGACCTGGAGCCAGTGGGTCTGGCGACGAACATGTAGCGATTGCCAGCCGACTAGAGCATACAGGTCGCAGTGGTGGGTGGTATAAGGTGCTTTAGTAACAAAACGGATGTCACTGTGATAAACTGCATCCAGTTTGCTGAGTAGAGTATTGGAAGCTATTTTGTAGATGACATCGGCGAAGTCGAGGATCGGTAGGATAGTCAGTTTTACTAGGGTAAGTTTTGCGGTGTGAGTGAAGGAGGCTTTGTTGCGAAATAAAAAGCCGACTCTAGATTTGATTTTGGATTGGAGATGTTTGATATGAGTCTGGAAGGAGAGTTTGCAGTCTAGCCAGACACCTAGGTACTTATAGATGTCCACATATTCTAGGTCGGAACCATCCAGGGTGGTGATGCTAGTCGGGTGTGCGGGTGCAGGCAGCGAATGGTTGAAAAGCATGCATTTGGTTGTACTAGCGTTTAAGAGCAGTTGGAGGCTACGGAAGCAGTGTTGTATGGCATTGAAGCTCGTTTGGAGGTTAGATAGCACAGTGTCCAAGGAAGGGCCAGAAGTATACAGAATGGTGTCGTCTGCGTAGAGGTGGATCGAGAGCAACATCATCATCTAATACTAACATTAACCTAAAAACCTAACCTTAAACCTAACCCTAGCTCCTAACTCTAAATCTAACCCTAGCTCCTAACCCTTAATGTAATTCTAACCCTAACACTAATTCTAACCTTAACCCTAAACCCCCTAGAAATAGCATTTGACCTCGTGGGGACTAACAAAATGTCCCCAGATGGTGAAATGTTTGTCAGTTTACTATTCTTGTGGGGACCTCTGTTCTTCACAAAAATAGTTAAACACGTCCACACACACACACGCACACACACACACACACACACACACACACACACACACACACACACACACACACACACACACACACACACACACACACACACACACACACACACACACACACACACACACTTTGTCTCCCCAGCCAAATCCTGTCCATCTCATCCAACGTGACAGTGAACGTGACTGTAACGTGACAATGAAACAATGGAAAACAGCCTGTTTGGGGTTTCTTGATAAGCCTATTACATCATGAAGTCAGGGTGAAAGAATCTGAACATTAAAAGGGGTGACGTGGTTTGTGGTTTGCCCGATCTTTCTGCGGTCCAGCTGTAAAATCCCATACTGCCGCTATGATTTCATAACCACAGCGGTCACACTACTGCTAATGAGACTTAGGCACAGCATGGACACTTATGGACACTTACACACACACACAAGCATGCACACACACACACACACACACACACACACATACACACACACACATTTCAACCAAAAAATATAATGTGACGAACTTTAATCAAAGTGGAAAACTGATTGGATTTGAGAAAAAGTCATCAACAGAAGGGTTTTTCATAATTTTTTCATCCAACTTTTAACGTAAATCCAATGACGTGACATTTTTTGATGAATTCACGTTGGTTGACAACTCAACCAAATGTAAGTCAAAACTAGATGTTGAATTGCCGTCTGTGCCCAGTGGGTTACCTTGGTAAAACAAAGGAGCTGCTTTGTTCCGTCGTCAGGCTAAATCCTCCCTCAGCAATTACCGTTCACCTTCCAAAGACCTCGAAGAGGAAGAAAGCGTTTAACAGGAGCAGCGAGGCCTGAGCGCATGGACACTCTACAGAAGACATCAGCCTGGGGACAGTGTTCATACCCACTGATTAAGTCCCTGTAAAAAATGTGTTTCAGACAAATACAGTCGTTTGTTGTGGGAACATGAGTCGGTTCCATTGTATTGTAAGACGTTGTTCAATAGCTTTGAAGTTATCAATATTTGTTGGGTCTTCTAAGTTGGTAGAGAAAATTGTATTTTGTACATCTGCACGACACAACATGAAACCCCCCCCACAAATAACAAATGGAAGGATCGAGGTAAGGATCTTCAATGACAGATGTGGTTTCCAAACATGGATCAGATCTAGATGTTTTTCTGTATATACAGTGCATTCCGAAAGTATTTAGACATCTTGACTTTTTCTACATTTTGTTACATTACAGCCTTATTCTAAAATGGATTCAATACCCCATAATGACAAAGCAAAAACAGGTTTATAATTGTTTGGGCAAATTTATAAGAAATAAAAAACGGAAACATCACATTTACATAAGTATTCATACTCTTTACTCTTTACTTTGTTGAAGCAGCTTTGGCAGTGATTACACCTGTTTTCACTTTGTTATTATGCTGTATTGTGTGTAGATTGATGAGGGGGGGGGACAATGTAATACATTTTGGATTAAGGCTGTAACGTAACAAAATGTGGAAAAAGGGAAGGGGTCTGAATACTTTCCGAATGCACTGTATATTGCAGAGCTGTTCCAATTCTCTGGAATAAATGTAACTTTTATGTTGTGTAAGAGCCATTTGGCCTACTTATGTTGTCTATAGTTTGTTTTTGTATTTGCCATGTAATTTGTACAGCAGAGAGCACTATATGATGGGTCATGGGCCATTGGTCACATGCACACAGGAAGTGGGAATGCACAGGTATGGAGAACATACAGATCTTACGGTTAGTGCTATATGGGACGTTCTTGGGTCCCTCCTAAATCTAACCTTAACCCTACCATTAACCCTAAACCCTAAACCTTACCTAACCCTAACCCTAACCGTAAACCTTACCTTAACTGTTTTCAATTTCAACTTCAATGGGGTGACGTCAGAGTTGGACGTCCCAAGGAACAAGTTTAGACTTTTCCCAGTTCTTAGCCTGCTCACCTTGGAACAACGATACGCGATTATGGTAATTCAATCTGCCTATATGAAAGTATTGCTATTGTTTTATCTTTGCAGCTAATAAATGGGCAAAAGGCCCAACCAAAGATGCACATTTGAAAGCCGCTGTGTTTCACATGTGTTTATGAACATCTGCAATCCCACCTGTGCTAGAGTGGCTTTCAGGAACCTTTGACTCGGTTAACCACAACAGTGGTATTTTCATCCTCCCACAGCTCATCCTCAAGCCAGGTGTGAATTCGGTAATGAAATGGAAAAAGTACTTGTGTTGTCAGTTGTTCATATTCTCAGGTTGTTAGTTGTCATCTAGTCTCGCGTAGCCATACCTCGAAATCACGTTGTTGTCATGCCCCCGAGGTTAGTTGTCATTAAAAGCTAGAGTCTAGAGTGTGCTTCAGAAAATAATAGCACTCCCTCTTTATCGCTTTTAGGCGGTGGGGTATATCTCTCATACACACACACACACACACACACACACACACACACACACACACACACACACACACACACACACACACACACACACACACACACACACACACACACACACACACAAAGGGAAGTGGATGTGCAAAAACATACAAGACACATACATTTCTGCTGCGGCATTGGCACGATTTTCCAGTGGCAGCTGGGCTGACTGTGGTGAACTCTGGGTAAAGGCCTCTCCCTCTGTTCTCTGGGGCTAATCACTCCAGTGTGTGTGTGGGGGGCATGCATGGAAATAGAGATAGAGACAGCCTTTACCTGTATTGAGCCAGCTTCCCTAGCCATGGAATCTCTTGGCTCTCTCTCTCCTCTACTGGATGTCCACAGAAAGCACTGATGTGTTTTCAATTGTCTGTGCACATGTATTCTTGTTATCTCTGAAGTTCTTTTGTATTTGCAGACATCTCTATTTAAACCTGATTAATATTGGATGGCCTACCTAGCTGACTATGATAGGCTGACTGCTGAAGAGAACATAAGAAAGTGTATGAATGAATGAAGGAATACAGACCTTACTGTAGGAAGTGTCAACACTGGCCTGTCTGCACATATGTTTTTAGTTACCAAGGGAAAATGATCCTGGCATGTGATGGTATTTATTCCATTCAGTAAACAAGGAGTTGGTATGTTAGGATTTTTTATGGTGTGTGAGAGTGTGTGTGTGAGTGAGTGTGGGGGGGGGGGGGGCGTGTGTAGCCTACGGAACTGTTATTCATTAGCACTTCACAAAACAAATTACAAACAGACTCACATGCACACACATTTTGGTGTTCCAAAATGCACAAACAACGTTCAGTATATCAGTACTACACAACTTGCGTGGAGTGTACATGGAAGCAAGGTCAACTACTCGCTTTGAGTTTTCCCGCTGTTTCAAAACAAATCTGTCATTTTACAACCACCGCTCCATCTGGGGATCCTTGAAATCAAATCCAGCCCACCTCCTCAGCCTCTTAGGCTGTTACTTTATGAGTAACTGCAGATAGAGACGGTATCACCCAATTGAAAGAACTGTTGTCCTTACTCAAGTTTTACAAGTTTCCTGATTGGAAAAGGACTTGATCACATAGAGAGGCAGGCACTAAGGATAGTAAAAAACAGGTGGTAGTAAACCCACTCATCTGAAAGACATGAATGCTTCCAGAACCAGATTCAATCAAACCCGCATTGCTGGATTTATACAGTGACTCTTTTCCCCCTGGTCAAATACAAGCACAGAATGGTCTTGGGCTCTGATGCTTTCACTTTCTTCGGAACAAGAAATCAAATCCAATTTTATTTGTCACATACACAGTTTACTGCAGGTGCAAGAAGTGCAATACATTAGTCAATAACAATAAAAACAATAAAATGAGTGTAGTCAAAATTAACAAGTGCTAGAAGTAATAAGAGAGGTAGTATGTAGTTATAATGGACTTTATAATGGACTTTATTACACTGTATTTACAAATATATAGTAAAGTGACGCAAAGGAATACATAGTCAATCGAATAGAAGCGTGTGTGCAGGCAGTAGTACATTACTGCGTAAACGTAGCATTGGTGGATTCGATTGAACTCCAGACTGTGACCACCTTATCCATTGAAAGACTTCTGGTGCCCCATGTTGTTTACGTTAGGGGAAAAGGGAAGCTTCCAGAGATGAACGTCCAGACAGACTAACTGTAGGTCCAGTTATAGAGGAGGAGAAGAGAAAACAGGGAAAACTTCCCCTCCTGACCTCCATCCACACCGATCCATTATCCTGGCCTGGAGAGGGGGAAAGGAGAAATACGTTAGCCTAGCCAGAGGGCACTCTAACCTGGGTAACCTCCAGCCACACCTGAGCTACACCCACAGGCACTGGCCTGTCGGTAGTAGACATCTGCACTGAGGAGAATGTCTGTCAGTAAGATCACATTAGACAGAGGAGAGACAAGGAACAGCTGTGACTGAGGATACACTAACTCAGACATGCG
The DNA here is from genome assembly GCF_002021735.2 of Oncorhynchus kisutch. Taxonomy (NCBI): domain Eukaryota; kingdom Metazoa; phylum Chordata; class Actinopteri; order Salmoniformes; family Salmonidae; genus Oncorhynchus; species Oncorhynchus kisutch. The sequence continues at coordinate 33,841,488 of NC_034176.2, forward strand.
CGTGCACACACACACACACACACACTCAGACATGCGCATACACACACACACTCATCTGCAGCTTTATTACCCAGAATCCTCTGCAGTTGCCAGCCTGCACTCCAATGTTCCGTCGGGCACATCAGCACCCAGCGCACGCTTGGAACGCCTCAAATCATCAGGAATTTCACCAACAGAAAACCTGCCTGGAATTCAGAAGAAGGCTGTGCATACATCTAATTGTAAAGGGAGTTTTTCCACCTCTGTTCAACTGGCCTTTTCAAGACAGAAAATTAGCTCCACCGATACATGGAATACGCTGTTTTACATGATTAATAAGGGAGGTTTAGCTTTTCACCCAAAGTGTAACAATACAATTTTTAAAAAATACATTATAATAGTAAGACCAAGATTTGATTTGCCTCTGGATATCAGCAGAGATGGATCAACACATGTAGCTGTTTAATACTTAGAAGAAGAAGAATATTTTTTGATATTATCTTCCTTGCAGTCTACAGAAGTTCATCTTCTGTTTCGATCCCAACCCCTACAATACTTATTAGCCTTATGGGTTCAAAAGTACAATCTCAAACTTTGCTACCTCACCCCTCCCAAGAATATTCCCTCAAGGCAATCTGTCTATGATTTCCATTCCTAGGTTACCAATCCATATTGACAGACTGTCAACACATATTAGCAGCCTAGATAGGGTGGCAAGTAGCCTAGCGGATAAGAGCGTTGGGCAAGTAGCAGAAAGGTCGCTGGTTTGAATCCCCGAGCTGAGTAAGGGAAAAATCAGTTGTTGTGCCCTTGAGCTAGGCACTTAACCATGTAAGTTGCTCTGGATAAGAGCGTCTACTAAATGAAACAAATTGAAAATGCAGATAGTGATTTCTATCAGTACGTAGATGATCAGATGATGTATGACTTCTGTGCTAAATATGGCCATAAACAGCAAACACTATGAGGTTTCCATTCCCTTAGAGATAAAGTCATGTTGTCCCAATGATGTCTGAACATCTGTTCAGCAACACTAGAGGACCTACAATAATATCTTGTTAAACAGATGCTTAATTAGCATGCTATACTTAACATGATGAACCAGAAAGAAGCAGCAGCACCTCCACTAATGCTACCCCCTCAACCCCAGTGCTGTTAAATGCTGATCAGAGAAAGGGAACCGCCTACAGAGAATCATTACACTCTAATAAACCACACTGGAAATGGTTGGGAAGTGTTAAAGCACATTTACACCCAGTGTGATGGAGATGTGACACGTAGACCTGATGATACATTGTTTACACTGTTGAGAGCTGAGTTTAAGGTTCTTCCCAAACACCCCAATCGCAGGTAATAACACTTCACGCTAAAGGGGCGGGAATTCAAAATGGCTTCTCCAGATTGCCTACACTGTGCAGCTGAGAATGCAGACAGGTCAAACATGTGCATTTTATAGACAGACTGTACTTGACAGACTTTACAGTAGGGCTACTCCTCCAAACAGAACTTTATCAAGGAAGTTCTCAAGGATGCTCTCTTGTGTCGGTTTCTATATGTTAGAATCGTTGAATCCATTGGTTTTTGGTATTTCAGTAAATCAAACGGCATACAGCACACAGACAGTATCCTATAAATCATCAGTGAGCACAGACAGCAACAAAGAGCTGGGGTCACTGGGTTGATCTTTTGAAGGCTGCATAACTGTGTAAACAGAAGACAGACAGTAACGATACGATATTACTCTTTTGAAGTTATTGCCCATCTCTGGCTTTTCTATGGCTCGGGCATGGATACAGAAGTCTCCCTGGAACTTCGGTCTATGACCATTTCACAACATGGGACAAAATCCAGCAAGTCACAGTTAATTTTGAACTTGCTACCAGAAATGACTCAGGAATGTTTCACATATCAATCTGCAGCCTTTGTTACCACAACCACACATCACAGGCAGGCAGCGATTGTACTGTGGAATATCAAAACATGGGTGCTTTTAGAGGTAAAAACATGCACACATCCAAGTACCTTTCTTGGACCTAAACTGATTAAGAAGTGTTTTTCTCCGCACACTGTTCGACGCTTACCCATACTATATGCTGTCAATCTAATACAAATCACCAACATGAACACAGTCGCAAACAGGAAGCCCTGGCTGTGACTTTCCCGTCCTCAGAAAAAGAAAACAACTCTGGCTGCAAACAGGAGGAGCTTCCGGTCAGAAGGAGGAAAGGGGGAGGGGAGAACAGCAAATGTTGTTTAGAGCCGGCAGTTTCCACACGCCCCAGACTGGAACTTCTACTTCCAGCAGAACACAGAGATCCTTGCAGATTGCCTGAAAACCTTGCTGCCAGTACTGAGGCCGAGGCCCTGTGAAATAATTTTACTATCTTCTTCTATAGATACCTGTCTATATTGTACTATAGTACTAACTAATACTTTCTCCTCTCAACATTTAATAATAAGGTGAATTCAATGGGAAATCAACAAAACATTTCACCATGTCATTGGATTTTTTGCAAACATTTTTTTGTACATTTTCATAAGTAGATGACTTTTTGCAAATCCAATCAGTTTGATTCAATGTTTTTGGATTGAAATGACGCAGAAACAAAGTGGATTCAACATTTTTGTTGCCCAGTGGGAACCTATTCATGTCAGTTGATTAATATGTTAACACCTTGCCTAACATACACCTTGCCTAACACTTAGGTAGGTTGTGCCAGCATTCTTGAACTGAGCAAACATCGGTCCCGGAATCCAGTCATGGAGGTTAAAAATAAACAATGACACGTTCTCCATTGTGTCTCGTGTGTGTTTAACCAAATAAAGACACTGTGTGACAAGGTGTGTTATTGTTCACTCTAAATTATCTACAGACCCTGAAGCTCTTGTAAACTTCAGTGCAAATTATTCCCCAGTAGCTCTTTCATGTGAACACTTAATGGTTTGCTAATTGGCATCCTTGCTAACAGTCACTCTCAGAGGAAATATATGGTCACATATCTACCCTCTCTTTAAATAAGGGCTGTTTGCCAAATGTTGCAGCAGTTTCTGAAAGACAGATGACAGATCCATTGTGTTCGCGTCTTGGTCTGTGCCCCTGGTGCAGCTCAGCTTTCTGACGTGTAGCGGTTCCCCAAATCGAAATTAAAAAGTTGTCGTAATTGTGACAAATCTGAAGCGTCTAGACACCCTAAAATAGATGACCTCAGACAAGACCGTGGGTTGGGTTCTGCAGACTGTGGCTTGGTGGAAACCAAAGGGGAAGGAAAGGCCTTGGATGGAGAGAGAGAGAGAGAAGAGAGGAAGAGAGAAAGATGACAAATAATTTGCCCCAGATCCTGTGCACAGACTCACACCTCCATGAAAATACATGATATCAGATTCTTATCTCGATGAATACTCAATCTACCAATGCATGTAGAAGATGGTGGGCTCAGTTTTCAGAGATTTTTTCTCTCACTCACTGTCTTTTTTTCCCCCACAACTTTCCGTGGCTCTCATTTTGCAGTTGCAGGTCACCCCAGCACACTGAAACGAATCATGCTGAGGTAAATAGTAAGAGTAAGGGAGAGTGAAACAAACAGAGAGGATGTGAAGGAAGAAAAAACAGGAGGTAGAGCGAGACAGAGAAAGACAGAGTAGAAGAGGAGAGAGAGAGGGGGGGAGGGAGTGGAGAAAGAAGAGAGACAACATGTCCCAGACTGTTCACATCGTTGTTTATTTGCCTATTCCCATGTCATTTCAGGAGGAGAATCTGGTGGGTAAGATAAAGTGGTCCAAATATAGATACACTGACGATTTGGGTCTTTTCTCAATAACAATCCTGCGAGTCAATTTCACTGTTGCATTTGGTGCCTGTTACCATTGCTTAGTACATCATGGTAGAATTATAATGGAATAGAGCTATTGTAAAATGTCATTGTTAGTTTGACCCCAAACACAGTGTAAGGTGGTTTAACTAAATTTGACTATATTTCTTCTTTATTGCAGAAGAGTCCAAAATGAACTAGGTAACAATTGTATTGAAGTAAAGTATTGAACCCTCAACATATAACCTTTTGTACATCTGTACTAAGTTCACAGCATGATTCAACATCAATATACCATACACCAGAGGAGGCTGGTGGGAGGAGTTATAGGAGGACGTGCTCATTGTAATGGCTTGAATGGAATAAATGGAACAAAGTTAAACATGTGGTTTCCATATGTTTGATGTGTTTGATACCGTTCCATTTATTCAATTCCAGCCATTACAATGAGTCCGTTATCCTATAGCTACTCCCACCAGCCTCCTCTGCTATACAATCTTTAGCATTTACAGTAAGTGTGTGATTGGGATCGGAGTGAGTCTGAACATTCCCTTCACATTGTGACTGTAAGTCTCCATGCAGGGCATCACACCCTCTGTGTCTGCGTCCCAAATGGCACCCTACTACCTACAAAGTGCACTACTTTTGAACAGAGCCCTACTAGGATACAATTTGGGACCGAGACTCTCTCGCTCTCTGTAGCGGATGGCTTCTTTTCCAGTGTGGCTGTTGTGTTCTGAGCAGTAACTGGAGCTGTAGTGTTACGTGCTGGGTCTTAGCTCTGATATCAACTGCAGGCTCAGGGATTACACAGGGCCAGTCAATGGGAAGGAAGCTAAGGCACAGGCGATGGAGTATATCTGCAGATGCCAGGTTTCACACCATTACCCCAGCAGCCTCTATGGGACTCTGCCCAGGCCCCCTCCATGGGGTTATGGTGATCCCCTTCGATTTCCCACAATCTCCTCCTCTCTAGTACCCTCTGTAGAAGCCACTCAACAGCCCAGGTGGACATGGAGGTGAACTCTGTAGAGAGGAGCTGTTCATTACCAGTCAGAAGATCAGAGCAGCACATTGTTAACAGGAGCCATCTCGACAGTGAGGGCAGAGAATGATCCCTCCGTCCTTCCCTCCCTCCTGATCTATATCTCTCTATCTCTTCTTCCTTATTTATATCTCTCTATCTCTCCTTCCCACTTTCTGTCTCTCCTTTCTAACTGCCCTCAAGCTGTTGTGATAGCAGTGATGCGTCACTGATAACCACACACACACTCTCTCACACACACGCAAACCCACATGCATGCACGCACACACACACACACACACACACCTGTTTTCAGAGGGACATTTAACAATTTTCTGGTGATTCGGCCTAATGATTTGTGAACCTGAGTGGGAGTCATTACTACATAAGTGTTTGACCCTTGGCAGAAGCAAAACATTTACTCATGCCTTAAATATTGTTAACTCTTGCTGTCCTTTCTCCAAATATACCTGTATATACACTGAACAAAAATATAAACGCAACATGTAAAGTCTTGGTCCTGGTGGTTAGAGCTTTGGGCCAGTAACTCAAAGTTTTGCTGGATGGAATCCCGAAGCTGACAAGGTAAAAATCTGTTGTTTTGCTCCTGAGCAAGGCAGTTAACCCACTGTTCCCTGGGCTCCGAAGACGTGGATGACAATTAATAAGGCAGCCCCCCCCGCACCTCTCTGATTCAGAGGGGTTGGGTTAAATGTAGAAGACACATTTCATTTGAAGGCATTCAGTTGTACAACTGACTAGGTATCCCCCTTTCCCTTTCCCACGTTTCCTGAGCTGAAATGAAAGATCCCAGAAATGTTCCATACGCACAAAAAGCTTATTTCTCTCAAATTGTGTGTACAAATGTGTATACATCCCTGTTAGTGAGCATTTCTCCTTTGCCAAGATAATCCATCCAGCTGACAGGTGTGGCATATCAAGAAGCTGATTAAAGAACATGATCATTACACAGGTGCACCTCTAAAATGTGCAGTATTGTCACACAACACAATGCCAAAGATGTCTCAAGTTTTAAGGGAGCATGGAATTGGCATGCTAACTGCAGGAATGTCCACCAGAGCTGTTGCCAGACAATTGAATGTTCATTTCTCTACCAAATTCGTTTTAGAGAATTTGGCAGTATGTCCAACCGGCCTAACAAATGCAGACCACGTGTATGGCGTTGTGTGTGCAAGCGGTTTGCTGATGTCAACATTTGTGAACACAGTGCCCAATGGTTTTGGTGGGGTTATGGTATGGGCAGGCATGAGCTACAGACAATGAACACAACTGCATTTCATCCCTGGCAATTTCAATGCACCGAGATACCGTGACGAGATCCTGGGCCCAATGTCGTGCCATTGATCCGCCTCCATCACGTCATTTTTAAGCATGATAATGCACAGCCCAATATCGCAAGGATCTATACACAATTCCTGGAAGCTGAAAATGTCCCAGTTCTTCAATGGCCTGCATACTCACCAGACATTTCACACATTGAGCATGTTTGGGATGCTCTGAATCAACGTGTACAACAGAGTGTTCCAGTTCCTCCCAATATCCAGCAACTTTGCACAGCCATTGAAGAGGAGTGGGACAACAATCCACAGGCCACAATCAACAGCCTGATTAACTCTATATGAAGGAGATGTGTCACGCTGCATTAGGCAAATGGTGGTCACACCAGATACTGACTAGTTTTCCGATCCACTCACCTACCTTTTTTTTTAAAGGTACCTGTGATTTACAGATTTACAGCATATCTGAATTCCCAGTCCATAGATTTTCAATTGACTCATTTCCTTATATGAACTGTAACTCAGTAAAATCTTTGACATTTTTGCTTGTTGCGTTTATATTTTTGTTCAGTATAATCTGAACCCCACACACCTCCTCCTTTTTCCTAAACCCTCCTCTCCTCCTTTCTATCTTCTCAAACACACGGTTGTCGCCTGTGATTCGTTGTCATGGCGATCAGCCCCCAAGGGACTCATCCCAAAACCGAAAGTTCTGCTAGTCTGAAATAGAACCGCCGTCTCTCTCCTGGGGGATGAGGTTCACTAGATACAGAGAGATAGTGAGAGAGAGAGGGGAGGGTGGGAGGGGGGTGGACAGGAACAGAGAGTGGAGAGAGGAGAGGGAGAAAAATAGAGGGAAGGAGAGAGAGGAGAGGGGGAAGGAGAGAGGGAAGGAGAGAGGAGGGAAAGAGGGGGGGACCAGAGATGGAGAGAGAGGAACAGAGAGGAACAGAGAGGAACAGAGAGAGAGAGAGAGAGAGAGAGAGAGAGAGAGAGAGAGAGAGAGAGAGAGAGAGAGAGAGAGAGAGAGGGGGGAGAAAGCGAGAAAGAGAGGGGAGGAGGAGGAACAAAGAAGAATAGAGATTAACAGAGAGAGGGACAAGAGAGAAGGTGCAGAGAGAGAGGCGGGGCAGAAAGAGGGAGAGAGAGATACAGCAAGAGTAGAGAGAGAGAGGGTGATGAGAGCGAGAGGAGGAGCAGAAAGTGGTGAGAGATACAGAGAGAGGGAGTGAGAGAGACAGTGTGCATCCATTCCAACTGGGTCACATCGCCGGAGCTTTATGTAAGGGTAAACACTGCTGCCCTGTTCTGTGCCCTTGATTACATACACACACACACACACACACACACACACACACACACACACACATACACACACAAACACAGGAGGAGCAGTCCTTCTCCAGAGACTACCCGTTGGGATGCAGCACTTTACATTTTTCAGTTATATACTAGGTCCAAATTTGCAGAGGCACTGAATTGAAACGAAAGCCATCACTGTCTCTCAGTGGATTTACGATAAGTACACCATGACAGTGAAGTGAACCCTGGGTGTTAGCTCGCGGTCAGCATAACTTAGCATTTCATCTCTGCCAAAGTATACTGAACAAAAATATAAACGCAACATGCAACAATTTCAAAGATTTTACTGAGTTACAGTTCATATAAGGAAATTAGTCAATTGAAAAAAATTCATTCGGCCCTAATCTATGGATTTAACACGACTGGGAATATAGATATACATCTGTCACAGACACCTTCAAAAAAGTAGGGGTAGGGGCGTGGATCAGAAAACCAGTCAGTACCTGGTGTGGCCACTAGTTGCCACATGCAGCGCGACACATCTTCTTCGCATAGTTGGTCAGGCTGTTGATTGTGGCCTGTGGATTGTTGTCCCACTCCTCTCCAATGGCTGTGTGAAGTCAAATCAAATCAAATCAAATGGTATTGGTCACATACACATGGTTAGCTGATGTTAATACGAGAGTAGCAAAATGCTTGTGCTTCTAGTTCCGACAGTGCAGCAATATCTAACAAGTAATCTAACAAATTCACAACGACTACTTTATACACACAAATGTAAAGGGATGAATAAGAATATGTACATATAAATATATGGATGAGCGATGGCCATGCGGCATAGGCAAGATGCAGTAGATCGTATAGAATACAGTATAAACATATGAGATGAGTAATGTAGGATATGTAGACACTATTAAAGTGGCGTTATTTAAAGTGACTAGTGATACCTTTATTAAATTCATTTATAAGATGTATTCAAGTGGCCAGAGATTTGAGTCTGTATGTTGGCAGCAGCCACTTTATGTTGGTGATGGCTGCTTAACAGTCTGATAGCCTTGAGATAGAAGCTGTTTTTCAGTCTCTCGGTCCCAGCTTTGATGCACCTGTACTGACCTCGCCTTCTGGATGATAGCGGGGTGAACAGACAGTGGCTCGGGTGCATCGTGTGCAAGTTGCTTGATATTGGCGGGAACTGGAACACGAGGTTGTACACATCGACGCAGAGTATCCTGGACATGCTCAACGTGTGACGTGTCAGGTGAGTATGCAGGCGATGGAAGAAATGGGACATTTTCAGCTTCCAAGAATTGTGTAGAAATCCTTGCGACATGGTGCCGTGCATTATGCTGAAACATGAGGTGATGGCAGCGGATGAATGGCACGACAATGTGCCTCAAGATCTCGTCACAGTATCTCTGTGCATTCAAATTACCATCACTAAAATGCAATTGTGTTCATTGTCCGTAGCTTATGCGTGCCCATACCATAACCCCACCACCAGCATGGGGCACTCTTTTCACAATGTTGACATCAGCAAACCGCTAGCCCACACAACGCCATACATATTGACAAATTCTCTAAAACGCTGTTGGAGGCGGCTTATCGTTGAAAAATTAACATTCAATTGTCTGGCAACAGCTCAGGCTACATACTGCAACACATGTTTCAGACTGGATGCCTCCTTGTACTTTACTGCCTCTACAGAAGAATCGGTGCTGTCTAAATCACAAATAAAAATGGGAAGATATAGCAAGATTTTGTATTACACAAATCCATTGATAATCAACTGATGAGAGGGGACTCAAATGAACAAATAAGTCCAGGTTCTGTTGCTCCCGGTTACAGTAATTCACAAGGTGTCAACTTGTGGCATCTAAGAGGGTGGAGTGATCTACACTATTGCCTTAAACAGAAAACAGCACAGACAACAAATGAGTTAGTTTACTAAAGTGGATTATTTCAAATATTGCCATTGTGAGAATGATGCATTTCATTGTTTAGTTTAATTTGTGTGTAATTGGCTCACAAGAGGAGGGGATACAACACTACAGAATGTTGTTGGATCTCTCACCTCTGTCAGTCTCTTCCCATTCTACACCCATTCCCAAGTTCAACATTGGCTCTGTAATAGACCCATGTAATTCCAGTTCATATTTGCGATGGTTGTTTGCGCATTGCGTTGTCTGCGCGCCGGGTGTGATTGTAGAGGGGGGGATTGTCTATTAAAGGGGCAGCCAGTCGTTTAAAATCCTTCTCGGACTGTTTCAAATCCCCCCTTGCACTCAGAGAGTAGAATGGAGGGAGGAGGGAGGAGTGCGGGTGTGTGTGAGAGAAAGAGAGATAGCGAGAGAGTATGTGTATGTGTGATAGAGAGTGTACATGCTTGAGTGCTTGTGGATGTGTGTCTGCGTGCGCGAGTGTGTGAAGGTGCGTGAGTGTGTGCTTCTCTGTGTGTGTGTGTGTGTGTGTGCGTGTATGTGAGCGCAAGCGCCAGGGAGAGCGGCACACACAGCCAAGGCAGACGGAAGGAGAGAGCGAAAAAGAGAGAGAGAGAGAGCTAGGAGCGAGAGAAAAACAGAGAGATAGAGATAATGTAGAGGAGGGAGGGAAGGGAGGGAAAGGAGGGAGGTTCTTGGGGAGTTCTAACGAAGGGCGTGGCCAGCAAACTGTCAGTCACTGCCGTTTACCACACAAAATGGGTGTGCTCAAATATAAGGACATCCAATGGCAAGCGACGTTGCTTGTGTCACCATGGTGATGGGGCTGTACTCGGGGAGGTTGTGATGGGTTGACAGGTGCGTGACAATCGGAGCTCTCTGCAAGCATGTACGCCAAAGGCAAGAGTAACAACGTGCCGTCCGACAGCCAAGCCAGAGAAAAGTAAGTTTTATTTATGGGGGGAAACCGCAGCAATGAGGGAGGATTGAGAAAGTTAATGAACGTCCGGGTCAGTCACACGGAGCTGCTGTCGGAGAAGAGAGACGTTGCAAGAGAGAGACTCATAAAGGCATGATTGAGGCTTTGCACGGCTTTAAAAGTTGACCATGTCAATTTCTTTGTAAATTCTGGAAATAACAAGAAAGATTACAATAGAACATCATGGGAAAATATAATATATGCACGAGGCTAGCCGACTTACATGACCGTGGTTCATAGGACACCTTTTACCGTTATACTAGGCTAGTATTTCTGCGACATAGCCTATATTTTTGACAGCAATGCTTATCAATCTACAGTTTGTCAGTTTAGCGTTATTTCGCTATATAGTATGCAAAAACATTATACTGTCTGTAGAGGTAGCTGTTGTAAAGCCTAGGCAACTGTTATGTTCAAGTTTTTCAGTGGAGCTTTATGCACGCTTACATGCCCAAGTCGTGCATATTGTTGTGAGTAGAAGTTGTCTTTGCATTAAGTTGACAAGCAGGTGACACTATCGCTGTTAGTTCAATCAACCGAACCATTGCATGCTACAGTACCTCGCAGCAGCTGACAGACAGACTATTAAATATCCAGCATAGCCTAATGTGTCATCATTATTAAGCTATCATTAACATTACCTGACTTTTTACTTGCATAGTCTAGCGTAGCCTACAGGTCAAGGTGCCTAAACAATATGTTTATGTACATTTTCGAAAAACATGTTATAACTACAGGGTTATACAATACATGCACATTGCAACTTATGTGTTTTTTCAGTTGAGCAAATAATTAACGTATTGACACCAATGCTTTTCAATTGTAATTTCTGTCAAAATAGCCTACAACATAATGTAATTTCTGTCAAAATAGCCTACAACATAATGTAATTTCTGTCAAAATAGCCTACAACATAATGTAATTTCTGTCAAAATAGCCTACAACATAATGTAATTTCTGTCAAAATAGCCTACAACATAATGTAATTTCTGTCAAAATAGCCTACAACATAATGTAATTTCTGTCAAAGATGTATATATTTTTTTAACATCATTTTATGCATTCTGTAGCCTCAGAATTATTTCGATGAATGTCTCTGTTGAGTGAGCACATCTTGTCTAAAGAAGAAACAGTTTCCCGGGAGACAGACAGGAGAACTTGGTTACATTAGGCAGGTTTCTATTAACCCAGGCACTTGGCACACACTGGTTGAATTGAAGTCTGGAAGAAAAAATGTGACCATGTGTAATGGAAACAGTAGATTTTCTAAAGATCGAATACATTTTTATCTGTTCGACAGGGGTGGGTTCTTTTGTCATAGGCACATGGAAATTATTAGACTATTGCTAATATTAGTAAATTCTCCAGGGGGTCAACCCCCTTACATGGGGGTTAAGGGCTCCCAACCCAGGATAAAAATAAATTAATAAATGTAAAATGGTTGTTTCTGGTTAATTTAGAATGTATCCTAACCACAACTGAAATACTAATAATGTATATATTACTTTAAACTGTTGGTCTAACTAACAGCTCAGAAGGTAACTACGCTTGGCAATTATTTTGTAGAACGACTGTGAGAAAGTCAGTTCTGAGGTGTGTTCAATTGAACGTTGTGTAATGGCTTGTACTGAACAATGTTCTTCAACGTTTTTGAACAGACTTTGAGGTAGCCTACGTTTTCTCCGTTTGGCGGATGTGAGGGGGTTGTGGCTTGAAGAAATGAGTGTGGTATTTGAAGGATAGTGGTGCATTTTTAACCCACAACACAACCCCACCCTGTTTTTTCAACTGGTTTTTCAACTGGTCGTTCAGAACAGCACAGTTTCCATTTAATTGAATATTGCATTACGTTTTTTCATACTGAACGCAGCCTTGGTGACTTTTCTACTCTAAAATGAATACAAATTAAATTATGGTGACACCATTAAAATGATAATTTTAGGCTCCAAAATTGAGCCTAAAATGTTCCATGTTATCAGGCTGGTGTGTTATTTAGCAATAAGCATTATCACCTGTAGTCCGACTGATGCAGTATAGAGCCCTGCACAGCATAGAGCCCTGAATTTTAAGCCAGAGTCCTACCCACACCCGAGACATTCAAGGCCCTAACCTACCCAGGCCCGATTGCTTCTGACAAATGTAACCTTTTCACACGTACCAACAAACGGGTGTGATCATTCTACAGCGGTCCCTGCAGCGTACACTCAAACCTGTGTGATTAGAACGCTTCTTTAGAACGTCCAGTTTCGATTGACGCAGCAGTCAGCATTTGAGCTGGCCACACTGTTATTTTCGCAGAAACATTTTGCACAAACAGAGTCCTTACAAAGTCCTGAATGTGACCAGTTTATTTTTGGATGCAATGTTAGAATAAAAACACGAGCTGGCTCACACCCAGGGAAAAATGATTTTATGTAGAGGTGCTAACTAACAGCGAATAAGCTATAAAAATAGTCGCACACTATATATAAACTCCCAGTAATTTATTGGGTAAATCTCCATCGTTTCGGCATCACTGTGCCTTCTTCTGGTTGATTGTTCCGACATTCACAGAAGTAGCGATAGCATAACACAAAAATCATCAAACTGGAAAATATAGGCTACATTTGTCCTAGCGCTAACTGAGGAAAAATTGACTTAACACAAGCGGTCATATTTAGATAACTCTCAGCTGACAGAAACCACAATATGATTTGGCTTATAGCAATTACTATTTGGGTAGTTTGTGCGCATCGCCATGTTTGTTTTTTCGCGTCAACCAAAGATAATAAAGAGGAGACAAGATGAGTTTGGTCTGTTTGCTGTATTCATGTTGAAGGAGGTGTGTCGTCTTCGATCATTCCCTTCATTCACTTTCGGAAGTTTACTCGAAAGAAGAGTGAACCATTCTAACACCTCATTATAACATCTTTGGTCTGACAGATGTTTATGTGACACCCAAAATGCATTGTATAATGTCAACAAACATGGCGGAAGGCCTCCCGAGTGGCTCAGTGGTCTAAGGCACTGAATCGCAGTTCTAGCTGTGTCACTAGAGATCCTGGTTTGAGCATCCTCTGACGCAGCCGGCCACGACTGGGAGACCCAAGGGGCAGCACACAATTGGCCCAGCGTCGCCCTGGTTAGGGGGGGATTTGGCCGGAAGGGATGTTCTTGTCCCATCGCACACTAGCGACTCTTGTGGCGGGCCGGGCGCAATGCACGCTGACACGGTTGCCAGGTGTACAGTGTTTCCTCTGACACATTGGTTCGGCTGGCTTCCCGAGTCCGTACGGGAGTTGTAGCAATGGGACAAGACTGTAACTACCAATTGGATACCGTGAAATTGTGGAGAAAAAGGGTTTAAAAAAAATATATATATTTATATAAAGAAACATGGCACCACACATAGCTGGCAAATAGCTCATTATAATCAGTACAAGCTTCATAAATGTATTTTACACACATCATAGGTGTTCATTACAATCTATTCAATATTCAGAATACATTATTTGTCACCAGTACTTGAAAAGATGTGAATAAGACTGTAAATACATTGTGCTACATGGATGGATGGATGGATGGATGAATGGAGCGGCAGGTAGCCTAGTGGTTAGAGCATTGGGCCAGTAACCGAAAGTTAGATCGAATCCCTGAGCTGACAAGGTTAACATCTGTCATTCTGCCGCTGAACAAGGCTGTTAACCCACTGTTCCTAGGCCATCGTTGTAAATAAGTATTTGTTCTTAATAACTGACTTGCCTAGTTAAATAAAGGTAAAAAAAAAATACATGCACTACCTTTCAAAAGTTTGGGGTCACTTTGACATGTCCTTGTTTTTGAAAGAAAATAACATTTTTTTGTCCATTAAAATATCATGAAATTGATCAGAAATACAGTGTAGACATTGTTAATGTTGTAATGACTATTGTAGCTGGAAACGGCAGATACATTTTTTTTTTAAATATCTACATAGGCATACAGAGGCCCATTATCAGCAACCATCACTCCTGTGTTCCAATGGCACTTTGTGTTAGATAATAAGTTTATAATTTTATTGATCATTAGAAAACCATTTTGCAATTGTGTTAGCACAGCTGAAAACTGTTATTCTGATTAAAGAAGCAATAAAACTGGCCTTCTTTAGACTAGATGAGTATCTGGAGCATTAGCATTTGTGGGTTTGATTACAGGCTCAAAATGGCCAGAAACAAAGAACTTTCTTCGGAAACTTGTCAGTCTATTCTTGTTCTGAGAAATTAAGGTTATTCCATGCGAGAAATTGCCAAGAAACTGAAGATCTCATATAAGGCTGTGTACTACTCCCTTCACAGAACAGCGCAAACTGTTTCTAACCAGAATAGAAAGAGGACTGGGAGGCCCCGGTGCACAACTGAGCAAGAGGACAAGTACATTAGAGTGTCTAGTTTGAGCAACAGACACCTCATAAGTCCTCAACTGGCAGCTTCATTAAATAGTACCTGCAAAACACCAGTCTCAACGTCAACAGTGAAGAGGCGACTCCGGGATACTGACCTTCTAGGCAGATATTCCATTACAAATCATCAATTTCCAGTTACAATAGTCATTTACAACATTAACAATGTCTACACTGTATTTTGGATCAATTTGATGTTATTTTAATAGACCAATGATTAGGCGTAACACACCTCAATTCAAATGAAAACTTATAAGAAAATAATTTGAAATTGACAAGATCAAACACAGCCTATAGATAATTAGCAGGCAGCGCCTGTTGTGTAACAATCACATTTTGGAACAGTGAGTGCATTCTGACATCAGGTGCATAAAACAACACATGCTGGGGCGACCGTTAGAGATATTTCGAACTGACATGTGAAAAGGTTAAATGTCTGGCCCTGCCCGAAACCCGAAATTAGAAATATGTTCCTCCGTTAGTAAATCCATTAACTGCACCTTTCTGTCTGTAAATCGCTCCCTGCACGCAGGCTGCTCGCTCTGCATGCACACTGCATGCATGCACTCTGCATGCATGCACACACATACGCTCTGAGTGTGAGTATCCATAGCAACGGCTCCGCTTGGGCTGCTCAATGAAGAGACATGAGAGAGCAGTAAACTGTTAGCTACTTTCCGTCACTTTAAAATCCGACAATTTAAGAAACATTTTATGTGAAATAATCTCTTCTGTTTTATATTTGACGAGGTTGAAGAACTTCTGACACCATGTTATGATCTTAGCAGCAAAGCACAAGCAAATGGCTCAGCTTCAAAATGTTTGATTGATTTAGTGATACCCGAGCCCTCCCCTTACCCTAGTTATTGATGAAAAAGCAGTCCCTACCAGGTATCAGTGCTCTATAAATAAATAGGCTGAAGCATGTGGTTGCCCATCTGTATTTGTGCTGATCATTATCCAAATCAGTGCTTCCCAAACGTTTTCAGTCATGGCGCCCTTTCATCATGGGGGAACATCCTATGCACACTCACCTCCACCAATTGAATGAACTGCTACTATTAATTTATTTTGTAGATTTTCCCAATTTAAATAAAATATACAGTAAAGGTGGTTCTAGAAGCATTCTTAGTGTGACTATTAGGTTGTATAAACATGATGAGTGCCCCCCCCCCCCCCCCCCCCCCCCATACAATTTTGGCCTTTAAATGTGTGTTCTAAACATAATTAAGGAGGAAAGGTTGCTGCAGCTGGTCAGAGTCTGAGACAGGCAGGCTGCCAATGGCTCGGGAGAGAAACAGGCTTGGTTGAAAATACTGCTTGAGGTTCAGAGAAACAGCCCTTCTCTAATTCTGTAGCCTACTAGGAAGTAGTTGTTTCAAAGTTTATAATACTAACAATGTTCCCTTTGAAATTGAGCCCAATATAAGTGTTAACCAATTATCCTTCGTTTTGAGAAATAGTACTCACACACGATGCGCATCTCGTCACTTTGAAATAGAAACTTTATCGATTTGAAACATATCCTTTTCCATATAATTCTTATTCGTGCTTATGAAATTCAAAATGTGACTGTACAAGTGATCTCACAAAATGAATGGTTTGAGAGAGAGAAAGAATGGAGCTATTGCTCTGTTCTCCTTATAAGCCTTGTGCAACTTTTTTCCCTTCACAAACCAAGGCCTCTGAGGACCAGGCCTAACCAAAAGCGTAATTGGTGGCGGGAATTGAGTACTACTGTGTAGTGTAAAACCACAGGAAGCCCCCCACTGGGCACACACTGGTTGAATCAACGTTGTTTCCACATAATTTCAACAAAATGACGCACCTGATTCTTGCCTTCTATCTGTGCTGTCTTTTGCGGGCTACCTGAAGAATAAAACATTTGTGGGCAGGGCATACAGGCTGTTGCGCCACCTTATTAATGCGCAATTTTCCTAATAGGATAATAGAAACCCTTCAACCACATAATTTTTATTAGATATTTAAAAAATGTAGAAAATGTGTTTTTTAAGGTGTGACATTACATCCAGCTGTTCTTATCGACACAAGACAGATAAAATAAAATGTTATTGGTCATGTACACATATTTGCTGATGTTATCTCAGGTGCAGTGAAATGCTTGTGTTTCTAGCTCCAACAGTGCAGTAATACCTAACAATGCAAAACAATACACCCAAATCCCAAAAATGTAAACAAATTAAGAAATATCAGAACGAGATATATGATACACTCACTTCCCAGTTCACAAAAAAATGTATCACTCCTACAGACAGTGAGTCACGTGGCCGTGGCTTGCTATATAAAGTAGGCAGGCATCGAGGCATTCAGTTATTGTTCGATTGAACGTTAGAATGGGCAACACAAATGACTTGAGCGACTTTGAGCATGGTATGATCGTCGGTGCCAGGCGCACAGTATCCAGTATCTCAGAAACGGAGTTTTTCCACACAAGTGTCTAGGGTTTACTGAAAAAAATGGCTCGTTGATGAGAGAGGTCAAATGAGAATGGCAAGAATCGTGCAAGCTAACAGGCGGGCCACAAACAGACAAATAACAGCACAGTACAACAGTGGTGTGCAGAATGGCATCCGAACGCACAACTCGTCGATCCTTGTCAGATGGGCTATTGCAACAGACGACCACACCGGGTTCTACTCCTATCAGCTAAAAACAAGAAGAAGTGCCTCCAGTGGGCGCGCGATCACAAACACTGGACAATTTGAGGAGTGGAAAAACATTGCCTGGTCCAACAAATGTCAGTTCCTGTTGCGTCATGCTTATGGCAGAGTCAGGAATTGGCGTAAGCAGCATGAGTCCGTGGACCCATCCTGCCTGATACAGGCTGGTGGCAGTGGTGTACTGGTGTGGGGAATGTTTTCCTGGAACACGTTAGGTCCCTTGGTCTACAAACCTGACTCCGTTACACCAGCTCTGTCAGGAGGAATGGGCCAAAATTCACCCAACTTATTGTGGGAAGCTTGTGGAAAGCTCCCCAAAACTCATCTGAAGGGCTTTGACTTCTCAAACACGGAAGAAAGCTAACCCAATGGGTGTTTTGAAAAATGCATACTACTGTGCTCTGAGCACACACATTGGAGCACGGGGGGGGGGATTTTGAAGCATCGATGGAAAGTGTGCAAAGAAATATAATACAACCACGTAAAAAAAAGAACAATACAATTTTTGTGAAATCAATGGCGGACATTATTTGAGTTGAAGCGAGAGAAAATACAGACTTCGGAATGAAATATTGCCTATTCACATTTCATATGTTGTCTGACTACAATATTTTATCTTGATATGTTAATAAATACATGAAAGTGTTCATTTTGACAACGTAGCGTAGATCGCAACCCCATAATAAGTCAATAGGACTAACTGGCTAGCTACTACTGTTAGCTAGACACAAATAATTGTTAGCTAGCTACTCATAAAAAATTGACATCTATCTCCCCTAATATTAGTTTTAGGTCATTTGTGCCTGTTTAAATAGCGCTCTGAATGATGTGTAGCTACTTTTCTCCAGTACATTTCTTGGTGTAGCCAACCTACCTTTCTCCGGTAAAATGCAAGATTAACTTTAAGCAAAACATTAAGAAATGTAGCTGGCTGTATTCTTTATATGATACACATTATAAATATGATTGCCATGCAAAAATGTAGTTGTGTGGCTGCCAGCCAAATAGCGTTGAACTTCTGTGAAGTGAAGCAGTCCGGTGATCAGGTCAGTGTTCCATAGCCGCAGGCAGAACAGCAGAAACTGGGTCAGCAGCACGACCAGGTGAATTAGGGACAGGGACAGCCAGGAGATGTCAGGCTAGGTAGTGCTGAGGCATGGTCCTAGGGCTCAGGTCCTCTGGGAGGGGAGAGAGATGGGAGAATTAGAGGGAGCATATCTAAGATCACACACAACACCAGATAAGACAGGAGAATTACACCAGATAAAACAGACTGATCCAAGCCCCCAGGCACAGACTATTGCAGCATAGATACAGGAGACTGAAACGGGGGGTGTCGGGGATACTGTGGCCCAGTCCAAAGTCACCCCCGGACAGGCACAAACAGGCAGGATATAACCCCACCCACTTTGGCAAAGCAAAGCCCCCACAAGGATATCAACAATACTATCTTACTACCCTGAGACAAGGCTGAGTATAGCCCACAAAGACCTCTCCATGCACAAGCCCGAGGTCAGGAAGGATGGAAGAGCGTGAGCAAGCCATTGACTCAGCCCCCGTAATAGGGTCAGAGGCAGAGAATCCCAGTGGAGAGAGGGGAGCCGGCCAGGCAGAGACGATATCAACAGGCCACTAACTTACTACCCTGAGACAAGGCCGAGTATAGCCCACAAAGATCTCCCCATGCACAAGCCCGAGGTCAGGAACTATGGGAGAGCGTGAGTAAGCCATTGACTCAGCCCCCGTAATAGGGTCAGAGGCAGAGAATTCCAGTGGAGAGAGGGGAGCCGGCCAGGCAGAGACAGCAAGTGAAGGAAAACTTAAGAAAAACTATAGTTGCATGTCCCTGATCACTTTATTGACTTTCAATGCACAGCTGGACTCACCTGCTCCCACTTTCTCCCATTGTGCTATTTACAAACAAACACATGACTGGCTCAACTGTTTTGAGGAACTTTGGTAAGCTTCCTAATGTGAAATGAAGAACGCTATCTGTTTCATCTCCTAACATATTGCACAAGTTGACTGCAGTTATTTACTTAAATTGTAATATTTGTAGCTATTTATGTTGAAAAACCTCATATAAATAGTTTTGGTATTGAAAAACCATCCCGTGGCTATATCCAAATACCTCGGTATATACGGTATATCGCCCATGCCTAAATGGTGTGTATGGACAGTATATGAATTTAAAATGTGTTTACGGCAGTAGTTATATAGGATGAGCCATGACTAGAATATATATATATATATACAGTGGGGCAAAAAAGTATTTAGCCAGCCACCAATTGTGCAAGTTCTCCCACTTAAAAATTGTAATTTTCATCATAGGTACACTTCAACTATGACGGACAAAATGAGAAAAAAAATCCTGAAAATCACATTGTAGGATTTTTAATGAATTTATTTGCAAATTCTGGTGGAAAATAAGCATTTGGTCAATAACAAATGTTTATCTCAATACTTTGTTATATACCCTTTGTTGGCAATGACAGAGGTCAAACGTTTTCTGTAAGTCTTCACAAGGTTTTCCACACTGTTGCTGGTATTTTGGCCCATTCCTCCATGCAGATCTCCTCTAGAGTAGTGATGTTTTGTGGCTGTTGCTGGGCAACACGGACTTTCAACTCCCTCCAAAGATTTTCTATGGGGTTGAGATCTGGAGACTGGCTAGGCCACTCCAGGACCTTGAAATGCTTCTTACGAAGCCACTCCTTCGTTGCCTGGGCGGTGTGTTTGGGATCATTGTCATGCTGAAAGACCCAGCCACGTTTCATCTTCAATGGGGCGGCAGGGTAGCCTAGTGGTTAGAGCGTTGGTCTAGTAACCGGAAGGTTGTAAGTTCAAACCTCTGAGCTGACAAGGTACAAAGCTGTCGTTCTGCCCCTGAACAGGCAGTTAACCCACTGTTCCTAGGCCGTCATTGAAAATAAGAATTTGTTCTTAACTGACTTGCCTAGTTAAATAAAATAAAAAATAAAAATGCCCTTGCTGATGGAAGGAGATTTTCACTCAAAATCTCACGATACATGGCCCCATTCATTCTTCCCTTTACACAGATCAGTCGTCCTGGTCCCTTTGCAGAAAAACAGCCCCAAAGCATGATGTTTCCACCCCAATGCTTAACAGTAGGTATGGTGTTCTTTGGATGCAACTCAGCATTATTTGTCCTCCAAACATGATGAGTTGAGTTTTTACCAAAAAGTTATATTTTGGTTTCATCTGACCATATGACATTTTCCCAATCTTCTTCTGGATCATCCAAATGCTCTCTAGCAAACTTCAGACGGGCCTGGACATGTACTGGCTTAAGCAGGGGACACGTCTGGCACTGCAGGATTTGAGTCCCTGGCGGTGTAGTGTGTTACTGATGGTAGGCTTTGTTACTTTGGTCCCAGCTCTCTGCAGGTCATTCACTAGGTCCCCCCGTGTGGTTCTGGGATTTTTGCTCACCATTCTTGTGATCATTTTGACCCCACGGGGTGAGATCTTGTGTGGAGCCCCAGATCGAGGGAGATTATCAGTGGTCTTATATGTCTTCCATTGCCTAATAATTGCTCCCACAGTTGATTTCCTCAAACCAAGCTGCTTACCTATTGCAGATTCAGTCTTCCCAGCCTGGTGCAGGTCTACAATTTTGTTTCTGGTGTCCTTTGACAGCTCTTTGGTCTTGGCCATAGTGGAGTTTGGAGTGTGACTGTTTGAGGTTGTGGACAGGTGTCTTTTATACTGATAACAAGTTCCATTAATACAGGTAACGAGTGGAGGACAGAGGAGCCTCTTAAAGAAGAAGTTACAGGTTTGTGAGAGCCAAAAATCTTGCTTGTTTGTAGGTGACCAAATACTTATTTTCCACCATAATTTGTAAATAAATTCATTAAAAATCATACAATGTGATTTTCTGGATTTTTTTTTCTCATTTTGTCTGTCATAGTTGAATAATTACAGGCCTCATCTTTTTAAGTGGGAGAACTTGCACAATTGGTGGCTGACTAAATACTTTTTTGCCCCACTGTATGTATGTATGTATATTTATATAGTTGAAGTCTGAAGTTTACATACACCTTAGCCAAATACATTGAATGTATTTGAATGAATAAGAATATGAAATGTCAGAATAATAGTAGAGAGAATGTTTTATTTCAGCTTTTATTTCTTTCATCACATTCCCAGTGGGTCAGAAGTTTACATACACTGAATTAGTATTTGGTAGCATTGCCTTTTTAAATTGTTTAACTTGGGTCAATAGTTTTGATAGCCTTCCACAAGCTTCCCACAATAAGGTGAATTTTGGTCCATTCCTCCTGACAGAGCTGGTGTAACTTAGTCAGGTTTGTAGGACTCCTTGCTCACACACGCTTTTTCAGTTCTGTCCACACATTTTCTCTAGGTTTGAGGTCAGGGCTTTGTGATGGTCCAATACCTTTACTTTGTTGTCCTTAAGCCATTTTGCCACAACTTTGGAAGTATGATTGGGGTCATTGTCCATTTGGCAGACCCATTTGCGACCAAGCTTTAACTTCCTGACTAATGTCTGGAGATGTTGCTTCAATATATCCACAGTTTTCCTTCCTCATGATCCTCATGACGCCATCTATTTTGTGAGGTGCACTTGTCCCTCCTGTAGCAATGCACCCCCACAACATGATGCTGCCACCCCCGTGCTTCACGGTTGGGATGGTGTTCTTAGGCTTGCAAGCATCCCACTTTTTCCTCCAAACATAACGATGGTCATTATGGCCAAAAAAATCTATTTTTGTTTCATCAGACCAGAGGACATTTCTCCAAAAAGTACGATCTTTGTCCCCATGTGAAGTTACAAACCATAGTCTGGCTTTTTTTATGGCGATTTTGGAGCAGTGGCTTCCTTGCTGAGCGGCCTTTCAGGTTATGTTGATATTGGACTCGTTTTACTGTGGATATAGATACCTTTGTACCTGTTTCCTCCAGCATCTTCACAAGGTCCTTAGCTGCTGTTCTGGGATTGATATGCACTTTTCGCACCAAAGTATGTTCATCTCTAGAAGACAGAACACGTCTCCTTCCTGAGCGGTATGACAGCTGTGTGGTTCCATGGTGTTTATACTGGCGTACTATTGTTTGTACAGATGAACGTGGTACCTTCAGGCGTTTGGAAATTGCTCCCAAGGATGAACAAGACTTGTGGAGGTCCACAATTTATTTTCTGATTTATTTGGATTTTCCCATGATGTCTAGCAAAGAGGCACTGAGTTTGAAGGTAGTCCTTGAAATACAACCACAGGTACACCTCCAAGTGACTCAAATGATGTCAATTAGCCTATCAGAAGCTTCTAAAGCCATGACATCATTTTCTGGAATTTTCCAAGCTGTTTAAAGGTACAGTCAACTTAGAGTATGTAAACTTATGACCCACTGGAATTGTGATACAGTGAAATAATCTGTCTATAAACAATTGTTGGAAAAATTACTTGTGTCATGCACAAAGTAATGTCCTAAACGACTTTCCAAAACTATAGTTTCTTTATTAACAAGAAATTTGTGGATTGGTTGAAAAACGAGTTTTAGGGCCTCCCGGGTGACCCTGGGTTCGCGCCCAGGCTCTGTCGTAACCGTCCTCGACTGGGAGGTTCGTGGGGCGACGCACAATTGGCCTAGCGTCGTCTGGGTTAGGGAGGGTTTGACCGGTAGGGATATCCTTGTCTCATCGCGCACCAGCGACTCTTGTGGCGGGCCGGGCGCAGTGCGCGCTAACCACGGTTGCCAGGTCTTTCCTCCGACACATTGGTGCGGCTGGCTTTCGGGTTGGATGTGCGCTGTGTTAAGTCCAGTTTTGAGATAAATAAGTCAAAAAGGGCAATTGCAACTACTTCACGACATAAGATCATTTTTCAGTTAAAATACATTATTGTTAATATACATTATACATTAGTTTGTTTTCGAGAGTGATTTTGGAGAGTTTGATATTGGGATCCTTTGATCCGGACAAGGGCATTACCAACGGGTTTTTTTACATTCCCAAAACAAATCTGTTCCCCTCAATGTACATTGTAAACCAAAATAATGCAACAAAATCAAACATTTTCAACTACTAAGAAATAATTTCCCCGCTGGACATGGATTGTCCCGACTTTCAAGAATCTCTGAGATAATTTCCTGCGATTCTATACATTTTGCTGTGAGGCTGAGAAACTTTTGCAGTTTTTTAAGCTAATTTTCTGTAATTATAAAAATGTATTTCATGGTTTATGACGTGTTCGTATGCTATCTGGGGGGCCTGACCTCCGGGTGTGCCTATCCCAAAATTATAATTCTATCTGGGAAGTGTGTTCCAGACAGGAAGATCACGTCAGTGATTCAACCACTCAAGTTGAGTATAGTGATAAAAGCCTGGCACAATGTGATGCACTCCTCCTAGGGACAGTATGGGAGAGCACTATCAAGCCAGGGATTCAGCCCCCATAACAAGGTCAGACGCATACAATCACCGTGGAGAGAGGGGAGCCGGCCAGGCAGAGACAGCAAAGTTGGTTTGTCAATCCAGTGCCTTGCCGTTCAACTTCGTTCCCCTGGGCAGACTGCACTCAATCATAGGACCTATTGAAGAGATGAGTCTTCAGTAAAGACATCTCACATCATCAGAGCATTTCATACAAATGGACCACTATAGGTGAAAGCCCTGCTTTAATAAGGAGGCCTGCATCTTGTGACCATTGCGTACGTTTAGGTATGTAAGGCATGACCATATCAGAAAGATAGGTAGGAGCAAGTCCATGTAATGCTTTGTAGGTTAGCTGTAAAACCTTGAAATCAACCCTAGCCTTAACAGGAAACCAGTGTAGAGAGGCTAGCACTGGAGTAATATGATGCAATTTTGGGGTTCTAGTCAAGATTCTAGCAGACATATTTAGCACTTGCTGAATTTATTTAGTGCTTTATCTGGGTAGCTGGAGAGTAGAGCAATGCAGTTGTCTAATCTTGAAGTGACAGAAGCATGGATTAGCATCATTTTTGGACAAAAAGTTTCAGATCTTTGCAATGTTACGAAGATGGAAAAAGCTGCTCTTGAAATATTATTTTTTATACAGTATGTTCATCAAAAGAGAGGTCAGGGTCCAGAGTAACGAAGAGGTCCTTCACAGTTTTATTTAAGACGACTGTACAACCATCAATATTAATTGTCAGATCAAACAGCAGATCTCTTTGTTTCTTGGGACCTAGAACTAGCATCTCTGTTTTGTCCGAGTTCAAAAGTAAAACATTTGCTGCCATTCACTTCCTAATGTCTGAACCACAGGGTTCCAGGGTAGGCAAATTTGGGGTTTCACCATGTTTCAATGAAATGTACAGCTGTGTGTCATCTGCATAGCAGTGAAAGTTGACATTGTGTTTCTGAATGACACCCCCAAGAGGTATAATATATTGAAAACAATAGTATTACTAAAACGGAACCTTGAGGAAAACCCAAACTTAGAATTGATTTTTCAGAGGACAAACCATCCACAGTAACAAACAGATATCTTTCTGACTGATAAGATCTAAACCAGGCCAGAACATGTCCGTGTAGGCCAATTAGGGTTTCCAATCTCTCCAAAGAATGTGGTGATCGATGGTGTCAAAAGCGGCACTAAGGTCTAGAAGCACGAGGACAGACTGATGGTCTGATGACATTAAAAGGTAATATACCACCTTTACGAGTGCAATCTCAGTACTATGATGGGGTCTAAAACCAGGCTGGAGCGTTTCTTATACATCATTTTTCTTCAGGAAGGCACTGAGTTGCTAACGAACAGCTTTTAAAAAATGTTTTGAGAGAAATAAGAGATTCAATATAGGAAATTCAAAAATATTTTATAGAAATTCCAATACAGCAAATGAAAGATAAACATCTTGTTAATCTACCCATCGTGTCCGATTTAAAAATGCTTTACAGCGAAAGCACAACATATGATTATGTTAGGTCATAGCAAAGTCAAAAAAACACACAGCCATTTTGACGGTTGACATCTAGTGGAAGCCATAGGAAGTTCAACTTCATCCATATCTCACTGTGAATTCAATAGCGACTGGGTTGAAAATCGACCAACCTCAGATTTCTCTGTTTGGATTTCTTCTCAGGTTTTTGCCTGCCATATGAATTCTGTTATACTCACAGACATCATTCAAACAGTTTTAGAAACTTCAGAGTGTTTTCTATCCAATACTAATAATAATATGCATATATTAGCATCTAGGACAGAGTAGGAGGCAGTTCACTCTGGGCACGCTATTCATCCAAAAGTGAAATGCTGAATATCCCAAAAAGGTTAACAAAACAATTCCGGGTCAAGGTTTTGCTTTTTCAGTAGAGACTTTATTACTGCCACTTTTAGTGAGTTCCATACACATTCGGAGGATGGGGAGCCATTTATTATGTTCAACATAGGAGGGCCAATCGCAGGATGTAGCTCTTTCAGTAGTTTAGTTAGAATAGAGTCCAGTAGGCAACTGGAAGGTTTAGAGGCCATGGCTATTTTCATGAATGTGTCGAGAGATACAAGATTTAAAAAACTTGATTGTCTCCATTGATCCGAGGTCTTGGCAGTTCTGTGCAGACTCAGGTCAAGAGTTTTGGAGAAATATGCTTATTCAAGTCCGTAATTAGCTTTTTTTCCTTCCCAATTTCGATCTTGCCTCATCGCTGCAACTCCCCAACGGGCTCGGGAGGCAAAGGTGGAGTCATGCACCCTCCGAAACATGACCCACCAAACCCGGAAGCCAGCCACACAAATGTGTCAGAGGAAACCAAGGTCAGCCTGCAGGCACCCGGCCCGCCACAAGGAGTCGCTAGAGCGCGATGAGCCATGTAAAGCCCCCCACCGGCCAAACCCTCCCCTAACCCAGACGATGCGGGGACAATTGTGCTTCTTCAATGCATTTTCTTATGTAGAGGTGTGTTTGTGTTTTGCTATAGTAAAGTGAATAAAACAGGTGTCAACGTGTTGGTGCTGGTGATTGTGGAGTCTGCCTGCTCTTCGTAACCCCCCCTCTCTCTTGCTCTCGCTCTCTTTGCCTGATATAATGACAAGTGACAGCCCAGCACCACTGACTGTGTGCAGGAATTGTTCTGAGAGGACAAACCAGGGTCGTGCACTTCTCCATGCCGGTTTCAGAAAGATTCAACATATCTTGAAATGTTTGCGTAGGCCAATAGAATTTCAGTACCGTTTCAGTTTGAAAAGGTTTGAAAATGTGAGACCCAGGGTTACATGATTATAAACCAAGTTTTCTTCCCTTGAAAACAAGAGAATGCAATTGAAACACTCCACCCTCGGTATACTGTTCCCTTCCTAGTATAATCGGTACACTGTTCCCTTCTTAGTATAATTTGCTTAGGGAAGAACCTGTTGTAAAACCAACAGGGGTTTTCCTTGGTTGAGTTCAATATCTGCTGTTGATCAGAGCGTCATGGCACTTGTGTGATGCAGAATTGTGATTGAAATGTGGCCATTGATAAAGCTGTATCCACGCTTGCTGGATAGTCAATGTTGCTTGGTAAGCTTATTTTGTGGACTGAGGTTTTGCTTGGTGACTCAGCCGTGCTCCTTGTTCTATTCATCTGCCTCTGCAGATTAGCATGCAAACAAATAAACAAGTAGGGTACTGACTGTACTCCCTCTGGATCCTCAACTTGGACCGTGGCCTGTCACATAGTTACACACACGCGCACGCGCAGTTTCTATCTCCTGGCTTAGTGACAGGCACCTGGCTCTCCCCTCATTCCTGAGACACCTCCCGCTCCTGGCAGGAAGCTGCCGACGCAGCATTGCTCCGACTGAGGCAGAGCAGTGCATGTTTCGAGTGTTTATCCTCCCCAACAGCCCGTTCTGGTTGCTACTATCTGGCTGTCACAGTGACTCATAAGACCGCACTGAGACATCACAATACACCACAGGAGCTGCTCAGGGTACCTTGAGGATCTTTACTGTAGGCCGCACTGTACATCATATACTGTTTTAGCTATGTAGCCTCCTGCTGGCTGCCACTCTTCTGGCTCTGTTTACCTGTTTTATGTTTCAAATTGAAACCAATTGAAAGACGCTGAGTGCTCAATCTGAGTTATTTGGAGAGAACGTATATGTAAGAAAATGAGAGGTGAGTGTGTAAGAAAGAGAGATGTAGGTGAATGATCGTGAGAAAGAAAAAATAAGTGAAGAAATGTTCTCTGTGCGGTTATGGTCAGATGAGGGGAGCTGGTTTCATGGTCTGATGCTTTCTAATGGCTGCTCATCAGACCCCAGCATTTAAAACACATCTCCTACACATAGATCGCTTACACTGTGAGGTGACCACACCTGGTTCTGCTGGCCAAGGTCCAGACAGAACTCATGTGAAAACATCAGTGAAAGACCATACAGAAGACACAGGGTTTGAGCATCAGTTAAACTCATCTCTGCTAGATCAGTGGAGAACATATTGTTGGTAAACTGTCCATCCAGTAAGCCTGTCTGAGCTCCTGTCTGCCTAGACCACCACTTTCCCATATGGTTCATCCCCCTCACAACAAACCCCATCTGTCTGACAGGCTGTCTTTATGAATGGTACTTCAGTTCAACTCCAGTATTGATTGTAGTGCTGATAGTTTATCTGCTCTCCTGGGAATTCAAGTGAGAAGCAACAACAACAGAGAGAATTGTCACCCACTCAATGTTGTTGTCATTCAGATATGAGAGACTATGAAAGCCATGATTGTCTAAATGTTTTAATCCACCGGTCCCTCAGATTAGCGCCAATCTCGGATTACAAGATCAAAGTAAAAGAAAAACCCTGTATCTAACATACTCACAAAGCCTCTGCAAATAGCAGTGATGACAGCATGACAAGGCTTTGGCAGAAAACGTTAGACTGCTGTATAGCCTCCTAAAGTCCTCTTTTATCTGTAGAGAGCCCTCCTTGTTTTGATCGTGTTCCCTGCTAAAGATGTACAGCAACTATCAAAGCAGCTGCGTCTTACTGAGCTCTAACAGGGAGCCAGCCCTTGATCGACACACAGAACAGGGAGGCAATGTGTCACTCAGCAAAAAGCACCCCACATCTCATCAGGCATCCCCAGAGGACGCCTCGGGGTCCTCCGGACGTGACACAAGCCCTCCGTTTCTATCAGAGAGTATGAAAGGAGGAGGGATAAGATGGAGAAGGATCCTGAAAGTCTATCATCTCTCTGTTCAAAAGAAGGGGACTGAGTTTATCACCTAGCACATCCCTCCGGACCCCGGGGGCGTCCCAGAACACGGCTGTTTTAATTAGACACACTCTGACTCTCTCCTCCTCTCTGCATCCTGTAACTCCTCACTTTGAGTGTGTGTGTGTGTGTGTGTGTGTGGGGGGGGGGGGAGGGGGGGGAGGGGTGAGAGAGAGAGAGTGACAGATGTAGTAGATGGAGAGAAATTATAGTCTGTTCGAGTGTAACAGTCTCTCCATGTCTCGTGTTCACCATCCTGTTAGTTAGCGGTACTAGCGGTCGTGGTTTTGGCAGAAAGTTTTGTGTTGCCCATGGTGACACTAAATACCCAGTAACCACAGTTGGTGACACTAAATACCCAGTAACCACAGTTGGTGACACTAAATGCCCAGTAACCACGGTAAGCATGTCCTGTAACCTGAGAACAGACTAGAAGTAAACGCAGCGGTGTAAATGCGCGTGCGCGCACACACACACACACACACACAGGTCAGTCAGGGAAACCGACAGTTATCTGTATTTTCACTTGTTTGCTTATTTAGCTTTTATTCTTCTTAATTAGATCTTCATGTCTCTTCTAATGTGTGTTTCTTATTTAGCATGTCACATTTCTATTTAGTTGCGGTGTGTCTGTCAAGAATGTTCAATGTTTATGCTGTGTGCGCGCGTGTGTGTCTATGATTAGACCTCTATTGGCAACCTCTATACTGCTATACTGCTGTTGTTGCTGAGCTCCTGTTTTCTCTCTCTCTCTCTCTCTCTCTCTCTCTCTCTCTCTCTCTCTCTCTCTCTCTCTCTCTCTCTCTCTCTCTCTCTCTCTCCCTGTGTGTCTCTCTCTCTTTCCCTGTGTCTCCTGCAGCAGTGGAGGTTGCAGGCCTGTATCCTCTGATATTTCCTCCATCATTGATATGCAAGACACATTGCCCAGGCGCTAGCGCAAGGTTAAGCATGCGTGACGGCCAGGCTTAGGAACTGCCTCAGTATCTCTCTCTCTCTCTCTCGCTCTCTCGCTCGCTCTCTCTCTCTCACTGTGTCTCTCTGTCTTTTTTTTGCTCTCTCATTTCCCTCCTCTGTGTTTGAGTGTTAGGCCACAAAGTTCTTCATTTTAATCATCCATAAATGTACCTTCTTACCCCCTCCTCTTATATTACAGCATACATATGACTGCCACTGAACCCTATAAAGTCCTATAAGACATTTTCTCCCTCCTGCATGCAGGGCTGTATATTTTCCTGTCCAGGACTTAAATGGCTGGCAGAGTCTGCTTGGCATTTATAAGATCCACATAATGTTATTTCCCAATCAGAGAGAAAAGCAGGAGAGGGATGGATGACATCATAGACATATTTCAGTGCAGAGCTGGGCAACACTGGGTATTGTTGTCTGTGAGAAACCTTTGCTTCAATCTTCAATATCACTGGTAGTACAGGAATAAGGTTATATATGGGCATTTCAAGTGTCTGAAATAGGGTTCTATAGACCTAGTAGTATTATTGCTATCACCATATTCGTCACATAGTTCAGTTGCCATGATCTAATTGTGCCGCTGAACGTAACCTACCGGTATTGGAACAACCTTACGTATAACAGCTAGCGCCTCACAGCTTTCTGTATAGGGTGTTCTTGGTGGTAGTGTGGAATGTTACATTGTGTGAGCTCAACAATAGGCTCTGGAATTCATGAAGCTCCGGCGCTAGCGGGAAAACGTTCTGGCAGACCCATTCTAGGTCTGACATTCTAAGACGAGGAGGCCGGCGACGGTAGAGAACACACCGGGCTCTCTCACCGCTCATAAACAAAACCAAGAGGGAGGATAGACCAGCGTTTCTCTGTGTGTGTGTGTGCGTGCATCCATGTTTGTGTGCCCTCATGCTGTGTAAGCATGTGTTTAAGACATTCAATGCCAGACTGTGACGTACTTTGTCTCAAGTTATCATTGACCTTTCATTGTGACTCACATAGCCTACAGTGCTGTCAACATTCTGTCCATTCAGGTCATCCTGACCAGGGACTATACTATACTCCTTTAAATGAATTTATTTGTATATATAATGGAGCTGTCTAGAAGGGTCACCTCTTCAAATAGATCCTCACCTCTCCCTGTCTGATAAGCTGGTATTTCCTGTTGTCCTTGCCAAGAATATTTTTGTCTCCCATGTTAGGCCAAAGCCTATCTGAACCAATGACAATGAAGTAGAACTACTTTTCATTTTCAAGCCCCTCAACATTGTGTTTTGTCTGTCTTTAAGAGAAACAGTAGAAAAGACAGGGGGTCGCTGAGTCCCCTCCCACTTTTCCGTTCTTAATTGCAGTTCCACTCATTTGTTATTTTCCGGAAGGAGCTAGACGAGGGTGGTTTGCTGCTCATGTTCTTAAGAGAGAGAGAGAGCGGGGGCGTTTGGTAGTCTATCACATTGACACAGACCACTGAGCCGACATGTTGCCCTGGCCATGCTCGCAGGCTCCTGTTTAAAGGGTCTGTCTCTGACGATGGCGGGAGGGCTTCTCCTTTCATGACCAGCTAATTCTGAACAGATGATGATGATGCATGCTTGGAATTAGACTCTAGGGTAGAGTTGCACTACTGCAATCCTCACAGGCTGTAGTGTATGGTGCTTTTCATGTTTGTCTTTTAATCCTAGACCACAAAGGGAAGACCGGTGTTAATTAGTTGTAGCAACGGTCATCAAAATTGATAAAAGGTCAAAAATACAGTTCTGATAAATGTAACGGATGTATAATGGAGTAAGATACTCATTATACGATACCTGGGGCGGCAGGTAGCCTAGTGGTTAGAGCATTGGACTAATAACCAAAAGGTTGCAAGATCAAATCCCTGAGCTGACAAGGTAAAAATCTGTTGTTCTGCCCCTGAACAAGGCAGTTGACCCACTTTTCCTAGGGCATATTGAAAATAAGAATTTGTTCTTACTGACTTGCCTAGTTAAATAAATTAAAACTCAAGTGTTTTTCAGGGGAATCATTTCAAAAGTTACATAAACACACAGGGTTATACAATTAAAGCCATGGACTTGAAGTTGGAAGCATTTTTGGAAAAAGGTAGATAACTGAACGAAAGGGAATATGGTCATTATTGAAAAACATTACGATATTAAAGTGGAATCTGGCGTTCCAAAAGCAGTAGTGAAAGAGTTGATCGGTACTGATTTGGTGGAGGAGAAAAACCTTCCGGAAGAGAGAGGTTGGTAAAAGGGTGCTACAGGTAGTAGAGTATATCCCGTAGAGGTGCCACTAAGGGAGTTAGAACTAAAGCACTGTTGTAAAGCACATCAACAATTTGTATAATGAGAGACAGAAAATCTATGGAATCCAGACATTTTGGTTAGACTTCAGGTATTCAACTGAATGTCAAATACAAAAAAAAAAAATATTTGAAGACCAAATATGTTTTGTTATTATATTGATAACTATTTTGCATGTACAGTTGAAGCCGGAAGATTATATACACTTAGGTTGGAGTCATTAAAACTCGTTTTTCAACCTCTCCACAAATTTCTTGATAACTAACTATAGTTTTGGCAAGTCGGTATGGCACAAGTCATTTTTCCAAGAATTGTTTACAGACAGATTATTTCACTTATAATTCACTGTATCACAATTCCAGTGGGTCAGAAGTTTACATACACTAAGTTGACTGTGCCTTTAAACAGCTTGTAAAATTCCAGAAAATGATGTTATGGCTTTAGAAGCTTCTGATAGGCTAATTGACATCATTTGAGTCAATTGGCGGTGTACCTGTGGATGTGTTTCAAGGCCTACCTTCAAAGTCAGTGCCTCTTTGCTTTGACATCATGGGAAAATCAAAATAAATCAGCCAAGACCTCAGAAAAAAAGTTGTAGACCTCCACAAGTCTGGTTCATCCTTGGGAGCAATTTCCAACCGCCTGAAGGTACCACGTTCATCTGTACAAACAATGTAACACAAGTATAAACACCATGGGACCACGCAGCCATCATACCGCTCAGGAAAGAGATGCGTTCTGTCTCCTAGAGATGAACGTACTTTGGTGTTCGAAAAGTGCAAATCAATCCCAGAACAACAGCAAAGGACCTTGTGAAGGTGCTGAAGGAAACAGGTACAAAGTATCTATAACCACAGTAAAACAAGTCCTATATCGACATAACCTGAAAGGCCGCTCAGCAAGGAAGAAGCCACTGCTCCAAAACCGCCATGAAAAAGCCAGACTACGGTTTGCAACTGCACATGGGGACAAAGATAGTACTTTTTGGAGAAATGTCCTCTGGTCTGAGGAAACATAAATAGAACTGTTTGGCCATAATGACCATCGTTATGTTTGAATGAAAAAGGGTGAGGCTTGCAAGCTGAAGAACACCATCCCAATCATGACGCATGGTTGTCAGCATCATGTTGTGGGGGTGCTTTGCTGCAGGAGGGACTGGTGCACTTCACAAAATAGATGGCATCATGAGGTGGGAAATTATGTGAATATATTGATACAACATCTCCAGACATCAATCAGGAAGTTAAAGCTTGGTCGGAATTGGGTCTTCCAAATGGACAATGACTCCAAGCATACTTCCAAAGTTGTGGCAAAATGGCTTAAGGACAACAATGTCAAGGCATTGGACTGACCATCACAAAGCCCTGACCTCAATCCTATAGAAAATGTGTGGGCAGAACTGAAAAAGCGTGTGCAAGCAGGGAGGCCTACAAACCTGACACAGTTACACCAGCTCTGTCAGGAGGAATGGGCCAAAATTCACCCAACTTATTGTGGGAAGCTTATGTAATACTACCTGAAACGTTTGACCCAGGTTAAACAAGTTAAAGGCAATGCTACCAAATACTAATTGAGTGTATGTAATCTTCTGACCCACTGGGAATGTGATGAAAGAAATAAAAGCTGAAATAAATCATTCAATCTACATATCACATTCTTAAAATGAAGTAGTGATCCTAACTGACCTAAGACAGGGAATTTGTACTAGGATTAAATGTGAGGAAATGTGAATAACAGAGTTTAAATGTATTTGACTAAGGTGTATGTAAACTTCCGACTTCGACTGTAGGTCTCATGATTAAAAGTGCATGTCTTGCAAGATCACATAGGTCTCATGATTAATTAGAATTTTACACAACAGAACCGAATATAATAGAATAGTAGGCCTATATTAGTCTTACACCAAAAACACCTCCTCGCTCATTTCTTATGAGACTTTAGGATGGTTAGCTCGTTTGAAGCTGAATAGTCATGATTGGGATGCAGTTTTGGAGTTTGAACATTTTACCGGTAAAATGGGAAGAATTATCATTCACAATCGACAGTAATGATGGCCAATTTTGAAATAGCAATGCCTTACTTGGTGTTTGAGGGTATTAAAAATAGAACATTTTCTTGAGACAACAATGTGTGGGCATAGGCAGACGTTGCAATTGGAGGATGCATTGAGGCATATTCTGTAATTATATTAAATAGGCTACATCTGTCGGTAACAAACTTTGACTGAGAAATGATGACGTCATAAAAAAATAAACAAATGCTCCTGCAACTATTTTTTTTATAACACAATAGCACTACGCCACTGGTTGTGAGTAAGGGTAGGTTGTTACAGTGCTTCTAATAAACTGGGGCGTTGGTCCCGTGCTTTATGTGCCATGCATCAATGTAGCCTCTGCACTGTACATTAGTCGTCTTCTGCAGAAACAAATAATAAGCTGTCATAGTGTCATTTGTAACAGGAGGCAGTGTAACAACACCAGGCCAACTTAGAAGAGGATAAGTGTATATTTGTCACTTCATCATCCCTTCAACACCTTATCGTTGTTGTCTCTCCTGAGTGACGATTTTGTGAATGGTGACTGCGTGACCTTTGGCCTGAGTTGGAGCGACCCCAGGAGATGGGGTGGGGTGGGGGCTCAGGACTTAATGAAATGCAAACAGGAGGGACGCTCTGAGGTGCGCCAAAAAACACAGAGCTCCACACCGGATATGAACTTCATTCTTCTGACTTACCTTGGTACGCAAGACTGGAGGAACATGTTTTTACTCT
This sequence comes from Oncorhynchus kisutch, assembly GCF_002021735.2. Lineage (NCBI taxonomy): Eukaryota > Metazoa > Chordata > Actinopteri > Salmoniformes > Salmonidae > Oncorhynchus > Oncorhynchus kisutch. The sequence continues at coordinate 33,876,147 of NC_034176.2, forward strand.
CAAAATTCCTCTCCTGAGGGGTTATATTTGACTGGGAATTCTAGTTTGTTGCAATATTACATGCCTGCCAGGGCCCTCTGTGTACTGTAGTCCATTGTTGTATGAAATTACAAATTGTTGAGATGATTATGACGCATGTTGACATAATACACAGAAGCTCATGTTGACATTGTATATATTGTGTCAACGCTGTGACTGTATGGATAACCTTAATAATAGTTTTTATCAGCTACTGTGAGTTTGATCTGGTGTGACCTGGCTGTGTTCACTGTGACTGGTGTTCTTCCAGGGAGGACTGTTAGGCCAGTTTAGAGAGCCCTCTGTTTGTATCTCTGTCACATGGCCAGGCCTTCACTGCTGAGGGGTTTAACATGTTTGCTGGAAGTGAGAGGGATAAAGCGCCATACAAACATTGACACAGTAAAGCAGTGCGAGACCCCTCTCTGTGGAGACAAAACAGAGAACATAGACAGATAAACACTTGTGTCTCTCCTCACTCAGGCCCTTCTAAAGCGGGATTATGATGTGTGCTATGTTAATCTTCAACTTGGAAGTTTTACTTCTCAAACTCTCCTCAGATTATACAAAGACTCAATGAGAGTCAAGTTTATATTACAATAAAACGTTCCTTCATATCTTTGCCTTGAGGAGAAGCCATTAGAGAAGTCTATGGGGACGTGGGTATAGGATAATGGAGAATATAGATCTGACGTGACTATCAGCAGAAATGCCAATTAGAAATGCATCAACGGACAGCTACAGACATTTGGGAATTCACTGGAGGGCCGTTACAGCCACATTGCTACAAGACAATCAGAACAGGTTGCCAAACTGATGGAGAGTGGTCTAAAAACCTCTGTGTGTGTGTGTGTAAGTGTACTTGCGTGCGTATGTGGGTGCTTGCGTACATGCACATTACTGTCCTTTACAGAAGTTATGAGGTGAGGCAAACGACATAAGCCCTTTGAGATTGCCAGTTTGTTTATGTGACCAAGGTACAACTTTCTATGTGATAATGTCACTATAGCGTGACATACTGTGTAGTGCATGGACTTGACTAGATATTCATCATACACTCACTGACAGCAGCACTTATTTACCTCAGATTCCACTGTTTATGTTGTGACTGAATGTCCTATTGTTTAGTATGGCTTGGGAGACACATTGTCCTTTAAGTATGGTATGAGAGTGCCTGACCAGCATGTTAGTCTTGTTGTCCGTAGGTTTTGTTCACTGGCTGCATCATCACTCCTTTCCTCCATGCTCTGCTCTGACCTTGCCTGCCATCCCCTCATCATTAATCATTTACCATCCTTCCTTCTCTCTCTCTCTCATTCCCTCTCTATCGCCGTCTTTATCTCTCTCTTTTACTACTTTGTATTACCATATATTTCCGTCAATATTATCAGCACACATCTTATCTCTCCTAAATGTGGTCTTCCTCATCTTCTCTATTTCATCCACGTTCAGTTTCTTTCTCATTGCTCCTCTGTCTCGGTGTCCCTCCCCAGTGTATTAAATGTGTGTGTGTGTGTGTTTGCCTGTGTGTGTGTCTGTGAGAGGGAGACGGAGAGAGAGATTGCCAATGAGGTCTTTCCCAATCTATTTGTAAAATGGTGAGGAGAATTCCCCTAATAACAGCAAGGCAGTCTCAGCATGGGGCTAACAATGCATTCAGCGTAATACTTGTTTCCTGGTTGTCCTGCTCCTCTCTGCTGCTTCATTAAGACAATATGTGCCCCTAATGAAAAGAGAAAAGGGATTAGTTGCATTGAGCCAGATTAAACATAATAAAGTGATTTGGGGTTGAGCCTTCTGTAGGACACAGCTTCTCAGAGAGAGCGTACCCACCCAAACACCTTTATGTTTTTATGTCACGGTTTAGTAGCGTAATAGGTCTATACAGTGGAGCAAAAAAGTATTTAGTCAGCCACCAATTGTGCAAGTTCTCCCACTTAAAAAGACGAGGCCTGTAATTTTCATCATAGGTACAGACAGACAAAATGAGAGGGAAAAAATCCAGAAAATCACATTGTAGGATTTTTTATGAATTTATTTGCAAATTATGGTGGAAAATAAATATTTGGTCAATAACAAAAGTTTATCTCAATACTTTGTCATTGCCAACAAAGGGTATATAACAGAGGTCAAACGTTTTCTGTAAGTCTTCACAAGGTTTTCACACACTGTTGCTGGTATTTTGGCCCATTCCTCCATGCAGATCTCCTCTAGAGCAGTGATGTTTTGGGGCTGTTGCTGGGCAACACAGACTTTCAACTCCCTCCAAAGATTTTCTATGGGGTTGAGATCTGGAGGCTGGCTAGGCCACTCCAGGACCTTGAAATGCTTCTTACGAAGCCACTCCTTCGTTGCCCGGGCGGTGTGTTTGGGATCATTGTCATGCTGAAAGACCCAGCCACGTTTCATCTTCAATGCCCTTGCTGATGGAAGGAGGTTTTCACTTAAAATCTCACGATACATGGCCCCATTCATTCTTTCCTTTACACGGATCAGTCGTCCTGGTCCCTTTGCAGAAAAACAGCCCCAAAGCATGATGTTTCCACCCCCATGCTTCACAGTAGGTATGGTGTTCTTTGGATGCAACTCAGCATTATTTATCCTCCAAACACGACGAGTTGAGTTTTGACCATAAAGTTATATTCTGGTTTCATCTGACCATATGACATTCTCCCAATCTTCTTCTGGATCATCCAAATGCTCTCTAGCAAACTTCAGACGGGCCTGGACATGTACTGGCTTAAGCAGGGGGACACGTCTGGCACTGCAGGATTTGAGTCCCTGGCGGCATAGTGTGTTACTGATGGGAGGCTTTGTTACTTTGGTCCCAGCTCTCTGCAGGTCATTCACTAGGTCCCACCGTGTGGTTCTGGGATTTTTGCTCACCGTTCTTGTGATCATTTTGACCCCACGGGGTGAGATCTTGCGTGGAGCCCCAGATCGAGGGAGATTATCAGTGGTCTTGTATGTCTTCCATTTCCTAATAATTGCTCCCACAGTTGATTTCATCAAACCAAGCTGCTTACCTATTGCAGATTCAGTCTTCCCAGCCTGGTGCAGGTCTACAATTTTGTTTCTGGTGTCCTTTGACAGCTCTTTGGTCTTGGCCATAGTGGAGTTTGGAGTGTGACTGTTTGAGGTTGTGGACAGGTGTCTTTTATACTGATAACAAGTTCAAACAGGTGCCATTAATACAGGTAACGAGTGGAGAACAGAGGAGCCTCTTAAAGAAGAAGTTACAGGTCTGTGAGAGCCAGAAATCTTGCTTGTTTGTAGGTGACCAAATACTTATTTTCCATCATAATTTGCAAATAAATTCATTAAAAATCCTACAATGTGATTTTCTGGATTTTTTTTCTCATTTTGCCTGTCATAGTTGAAGTGTACCTATGATAAATTACAGGCCTCATCTTTTTAAGTGGGAGAACTTGCACAATTGGTGGCTGACTAAATACTTTTTGCTCCACTGTATATACGTTTACCAGTTGTTGGTGTTGTTTTGCGGTTGTTGTGCAGCCCTCTATGTATTAGATCAATGATTCACCATTGTAATGGTTCTATAGTTGTGGTTGTTTATTGTAGCTCAATACCCCTGTCCTCTCCCTCTCTGCCACTTTGCTCTCTATCTGGCAGAGCCTCTTCCCTGCTGAAGATACTCCCCTCTATGAATGAAGTCAGGACATTTAGAGCCTTGTAATGGGACATAAAGCCCTGCTGCTGGGCTCTGATTAATCAGACAACATTTTTGGCTGAGCACAAAGGCTGCACTCCGTCCTCAGCCCTGTTCTCCCTTCATTCCTTCATCGCTGCTCAGCTCTCCTTTTAAAGCCTGATCCCGTCCTCTACTTTCATTGCTGCTCTCCTTTATAGCCTGATCCCTTTCTCTAACATGCTGACCAGACCGGACATGTTGAGTGCGCGAGCGTCGCAAAATAAATGTAGAAATCCTTGTTATTCAATTATTGCACCCACACTGCTCGCGAGCGTCTGCGACGCAAAGGGCTAAAATAGAACTCATTCCTATTTCTGACACAGATTGCGGTGCAAGTCCTACCTCTCCCATCTCCTCATTGGTTTATAGATGCAGGTACCCACGTGTCATCTCCTCATTGGTTATACCCACGTGGGTGAATGAAAGATGAACTGTTTTGCCGGTAGTCGTGGTAATACAATGAAAGTTTAGATGCGATCACCATATAAGTTAAACGATGAAAAGGCGCGGAAGGAGGAGAGATGACTGGAAACGATTCGGTTGGCCGTTTTATGTGTGGGTTAATTGTCAGAGTAGAGGTCCTTGTGCATTTCAGGTAAAATAACAACTCAATGTTTATATCCCAGGACAAATTAGCTAGCAATAGCAAGCTAGCTAAATAGGACACATTAACTTTAGCTAGCAGGTGCAAGATAATATTACGAGCTAAATTGCCATACATGTTTAATGCTTTTCAACCTGCCCCCAAATTAAATTGGTATCAGAGTTTGTTTTGATATTTTAACCTGCGTGTCGTGATCGCGTTTGGTCTGGGGGTGCAAAATAAATGTATGCAGGATAGCAGCACACGATGGCGCACGCTCGCAGCCGGTTTGGGTTCCGTGTAAGGGTGTGTCCCAAATTGAACTCTATTCCCTGTAACGACCACTACTTTTGACCAGAGCACCATGGTCCCTGGTCAAAAGTAGTGTACTATAATGTATAGGGAATAGGGTGCTATTTGGAACACACACATGGCTGTAAATGACATGAAGGCCCTGGGCCATTCCAGTCTTTCCCAGTCTGTGGTGTTTACTTCATGCTGTTTTTGGGACGCCTCAGAGGAGAGGAGATTATCCCTAAAGTTGTGTCAATTTAATAACAGTCATGTCCTTCTCTAATTTCACTATTACATCTCTCATTGTTTGTGTGTTTATTGACTAGGGTTGCAAAACTACCGGTAATTTAACAAAGTTACAGGTAATCTATGGTAGTATTACTTTTTTATATCCATTAGAAACTCATGGACAGACCATATGGTTCAAGAGAAAATAACCTAAACATGAAAAAAGCATTACTTTCAATTAACTCCGCAACTCTTCCAACAATTGTCTTTTTTCACAACTGCCACCTGCTTGGCCCCAAATCATTTCCAAAAAAGACATATTGACATATTAAATTAAATAAAAGTGTGTAAAAGAAATGTTCAGGATATTTCATGCTGAAACGCTCATAATAACCCTACAGATGTAAGATAGCACCGGAGAGGATGGTAGAGGTTTTAGGTGTTTTTTTGTTTGTTTATTTGCGTTTTGTTACTTGTTTTTTTAACTTATTTTGTACATAATGTTGTCGCCACCGTCTCTTATGACTGAAAATAACTTCTAGACTTCAGGACTGCGATTACTCACCACGAACTAGCAGAATCCTTTTTTTCCCTTTCACAACACTGATGAGCCCGACGCGAAGGATACACTGCTTCCTCGGGAACAGGCCCCGATCCCCATGATCTGCGTGAAGAGGAGGCGGAGAAAGAGGGGGTGAAGGTCTGGCTGCCTTCTGAGAATTTGTAGGCGATCGAATAAATTCCCACTTCCTTCCATTCTGCTGGCAAACGTGCAATCTTTGGACAATAAAATTGACGAGTTACGCGGGAGATTAAACTACCAACTGGAAATGGAAAACCTGTAACATCTTATGCTTTAGAGTCGTGGCTGTACGACTCTGAAGCATAAGATGTTAGTTTTTCAACATACAGCTGGGTGGTCATACGATGTACCGGCAGAATAGAACAGGGGGCGGCCCCATGATATCTAAGGAAGTCTCGAGCTATTGCTCGCCTGAGGTAGAGTATCTCATGATAAGCTGTAGACCACACTACCTACCGAGAGAGTTTTCACCTGTATTCTTTGTAGCTGTTTACATACCACAACAATCAGAGGCTGGCACTAAGACATCATTGAATGAGCTGTAGTCTGCCATAAGCAAACAAGAACTCTCACCCAATGGTGGCGCTCCTAGTAGCTGGGGACTTTAATGTAGGGAAACTTAAATCTGTTTTACCAGATTTCTATCAGCATGTTACATGTGCAACCAGAGGAAAAAGAACTCTGGACCACCTATACTCCACACACAGATGCGTACAAAGCTCTCCCTCGCCCTCCATTTGGCAAATCTGACCTTAATTCTATCCTCCTAATTCCTGCTTACAATCAAAAATTGAAGCAGGAAGCACCAGTGACTAGATCAAAATAAAAGTGGTCAGAGGAAGCAGATGCTAAGCTACAGGACTGTTTTGCTAGCACAGACTGGAATATGTTCCGGGATTCCTCCGATGGCATTGAGGAGTACACCACATCAGTCATTGGCTTCATCAATAAGTACATTGATGATGTCTTCCCCACAGTTGAAGTCAGAAGTTTACATACACTTAGGTTGGAGTCATTAAAACACGTTTTTCGCTGTGCCACCAGAGACCCTGGGTTCGCGCCCAGGCTCTGTCGTAACCGGCCGCGACTGGGAGGTCCGTGGGGCGAAGCACAATTGGCCTAGCGTCGTCCGGGTTAGGGAGGGCTTGGCCGGTAGGGATATCCTTGTCTCATCGCGCACCAGCGACTCCTGTAGTGGGCCGGGCGCAGTGCGCGCTAACCAAGGCTGCCTGGTGCACGGTGTTTCCTCTGACACATTGGTGCGGCTGGCTTCCGGGTTGGATGCGCTCTGTGTTAAGAAGCAGTGCGGCTTGGTTGGGTTGTGTATCGGAGGACGCATCACTTTCAACCTTTGTCTCTCGCGAGCCCGTACGGGAGTTGTAGCGATAAGACAAGATAGTAGCTACTAAAAACAATTGGATACCACGAAATTGGGGAGAAAAAGGGCAACAAAAAAAAATTTCATTCGTTTTTCAACCACTCCACAAATTTTTGTTAACAACCTATAGTTTTGGCAAGTCGGTTAGGACATCTACGTTGTGCATGACACAAGTAATTTATTCCAACAATTGTTTACAGACAGAGTGAAATACTCTATCACAATTCCAGTGGGTCAGAAGTTTACATACACTAAGTTGACTGTGCCTGGCTTTAGAAGCTTCCGATAGGCTAATTGACATCATTTGAATCAATTGGAGGTGTACCTGTGGATGTATTTCAAGGCCTACCTTCAAATACAGTGCCTCTTTGCTTGACATCATGGGAAAATCAAAAGAAATCAGCCAAGACCTCAGAAAAAAATTGTAGACCTCCACAAGTCTGGTTCATCCAAACGCCTGAAGGTACCACGATCATCTGTACAAATAATAGTGCGCAAGTATAAACACCATGGGACCATGCAGCCGCCATACCGCTCAGGAATGAGACGCGTTTGGTCTCCTAGAGATGAACGTACTTTGGTGCGAAAAGTACAAATCAATCCCAGAACAACAGCAAAGGACCCTGTGACGGTGCTGGAGGAAACGGGTACAAAGTATCTATATCCACAGTAAAACAAGTCCTATTTCGACATAACCTGAAAGGCCGCTCAGCAAGGAAGAAGCCACTGCTCCAAAACTGCCATGAAAAAGCCAGACTCCGGTTTGCAACTGCACATGGGGATAAAGATCATACTTTTTGGAGAAATGTCCTCTGGTCTTATGAAACAAAAATAGAACTGATTGGCCATAATGACCATCATTATGTTTGGATGAAAAAGGGTGAGGCTTGCAAGCTGAAGAACACCATGACAGCATCATGTTGTGTGACGTGCTTTGCTGCAGGAGGGACTGGTGCACTTCACAAAATAGATGGCACAATGAGGCAGGAAATGATGTGGATATATTGAAGCAACATCTCCAGACATCAGTCAGGAAGTTAAAGCTGGATCACAAATGGGTCTTCCAAATGGACAATAACCCCAAGCATACTTCCAAAGTTGTAGCAAAATGGCTTAAGGACAACAAAGTAAAGGTATTGGAGTGGCCATCACAAAGCCCTCACAAAGCCATCACAAAGAACTCAAGCCCATAAGAAATTTGTGGGCAGAACTAAAAAATCTTGTGCAAGCAAGGAGGCCTTCAAACCCGACTCAGTTACACCAGCTCTGTCGGGTGAATTTTGGCCCATTCCTCCTAACTTAATGTGGAAATCTTGTGGATGGCTACATGAAACGTTTGACCCAAGTTAGAAAATGTAAAGGCAATGCTACCAAATACTATTTGAGTGTATGTAAACTTCTGACCCACTGGCAATGTGATGAAAGAAATAAAAGCTGAAATAAATAATTCTCTCTTCTATTATTCTGACATTTCACATTCTTAAAATAAAGTGGTGATCCTAACTGACCTAAGACAGGCAATTTTTACTTGGATTAAATGTTAGGAATTGTGAAAAACTGAGTTTAAATGTTTTTGGCTAAGGTGTATGTACACTTTCGACTTCAACTGTACATACCCAACCAGAAGCCATTGATTACAGGCAGCATCTGCACTGAGCTAAAGGCTAGAGCTCCTGCTTTCAAGGATCGGAAGCTTATAAGAAATCCCAAAAATGCCCGCTGACAAGCCATCAAACAGGCAAAGCGTCAATACAGGACTAAGATCTAATCGTACTACACCCGCTCTGATGCTCGTTGGATGTGGCAGGGCTTGCAAACCTTTAGGGACTACAAAGGGTAGCACAGCTGAGAGCTACCCAGTGACACGAGCCTACCAGACGAGCTAAAGTACTTCTATGCTCGCTTCGAGGCAAATGACACTGAAACATGCATGAGAGCACCAGCTGTTTCAGAAGAATGTGTGATCACGCTCTCCGCAGCCGATGTGAGTAAGACCTTGAAGCAGGTCAACATTCACAAGGCCGCAGGGCCAGACGGATTACCAGGACTTGTACTGTGAACATGCACTGACCAACTGGCAAGTGTCTTCACTGACATTTTCAACCTCTCCCTGTCCGAGTCTGTAATACCAACATGTTTTCAGCAGACCACCATAGTCCCTGTGCTCAAGAACACTAAGGTAACCTGCCTAAAGGACTACCGACCCGTAGCACTCATGTCTGTAGCCATGAAGTGCTTTAAATGGCTGGTCATAGCTCACATCAAAACCATCATCCCAGAAACCCTAGACCCACTCCAATTTGAATACCGCCCCAACAAATCCACAGATGATACATTGCACTCCACACTGCCATTTCCCACCTGGACAAAAATAACACCTATGTCAGAATGCTATTCATTGACTACAGCTCAGGGTTAAACACCATAGTGCCCTCAAAGCTCATCAATAAGCTAAGGACCCTGGGACTAAACACCTCCCTCTGCAACTGGATCCTGGACTTCCTGACGTGCCGCCCCCAGGTCGTAAGAATAGGTAACAACACATCCGCCACGCTGATCCTCAACGCTGGGGCCTCTCAGGAGTGTGTTCTCAGTCCCCCCTGTACTCCCTGTTCACTCATTACTGCATGGCCAGGCACGACTCCAATACCATCATTAAATTTGCTGATGACACAAGTGGCCTGATCACCGATAACGACGAGACCGCCTATAGGGAGGAGGTCAGAGACCTGGCCGTGTGGTGCCAGGACAACAACTTCTCCCTCAATGTGATCAAGGCAAAGGAGATGATTGTGGACTACAGGAAAAAGAGAACCGAGCACATCCCCATTCTCATCAACGGGGCTGCAGTGGAGCAGGTTGAGAGCTTCAAATTCCTTGGTGTCCACATCATCAACAAACTAACGTGGTCCAAGCACACCAAGACAGTCGTGAAGAGGTCATGACAAAACCTACCCCACCCCCCCCACCCCCAGTATTTTCCATACTGCAGAAATGCAATCCGTTGTATTCTCCTGAAGGTCTTTGTATTTGTGTTTCTAGTGTGTATTTGGGAGAAAGGCAGGAGAAAGAGCCTACTTTTCTCTTTTGCTTGTTCCAGTGTGGGTTTGTGTTAATTTGCAGAAGGAGGGCACAGCAGGGGTGCTTGGCTAGGCCGGTGCTTGTTCTGTCAGATCCGTCACTATTAGAATATTAACGTTTCCAGACCTCAGGAGTATTAATTGTGTGGCTCACCCACTAACCCCCTCCTTCAGACCCCCGTCTGTCTTCTCTTCCTCTAATCCCCCCACCTCCTTCTCCCTCTCCTTACCAGAACCTTTCATCTCTGTTGCAAATCTGTGGAAGATTAACTGTCACCATTCCGAAACTGCTGTATCCTCCTTTTGGAGGCTGTACTACAGCTGTGGTACTGGGATCTCTCTTTCTCTCCTTTTGTTGTCATTCTCTCCCTTCCTTTGTTTCTTACTCTCTCTCCATCTCTGGATCCAATTCCTCTCTGTCCATCACCAGTCAGCACTGTCTGCTCTACACTCTTAGAAAAAAAGGTGCTATCTAGAACCTAAAAGGGTTGAGACCCCCCTTTTGTAGGCCTGCGGATCAATTGCCCCCCCCCCCCCCTTCTGTCCGTCCATCTGTCCGTCGGGGTCTCAACTTACTTTTGAGAGTTAGAATAGTAGAATACACAAGGTGCAATTTCTTTATTAGGTTATGCATCAGCAGTTCTCTTGTTATGTCAGTCACTGATAGTTGACATTGAGTGGTTAGACTAACTTACCAATCTATCTAAACTTGTAGAAAGCAGGTGGTCCCCATTGATTTTGTTAGTCACTCTCAATCAGATATCATATTAAAACTGCAAACATTTCTCTCCACCCCATGGCAAAGTGTGCAGAATTGCATCAAACTTTCTTTAAAACTGCAACACTTTCTCTATGCATATGACATGTGTAGAATTGCAGGAAATTAACTCTAAAACGTATATTTGTTCTCTCCGCTGTCAAGAGGAGAGCTGCTAAAATGTTTTGCTCGCAAGGTGAAGGGGGACACCCAACTAAATTACCCGTAGCCCCCCCAAAAGGCTAAGACCGGCTCTGACTGCATGTGTGGGTATGGATACGGGTACGCATGATGATTTTGTGTCCTATGGGGACAGCCGAAGAACCCTTTTAGAACCCTTTTTTCTAAGAGTGTTATGACAAATCAGCTTGTTTCCTGGACAAGGTCAAAGGGTAGCTGCAAGTCTGTTTGACCCATACAGTACACCTGCACTCATATTGAGCATGTCTTACAGATAATGTTGTGTTTTGTCACAGGTGCTGATACACTATCAGGAACATAATGACTTTTGGTCCATTTCCATTTCATCTTTAATAGTTAAGTGCCAAATGAATTGTCTTTTTTGATTTCTAACTCCAGGTGTGATTACAGTGGCAGTAAATTGATTAGCAGTGATCTGCTGGTCTCATAAGCTGATTCTATGAAGTAGGGTAACTTCACAGGCCCAGGTGCTGAGGTCTGCCCAAACAGCAAGAATTCTCATCTCCTCCTCTCTTAGTGCTGTTCAGTGAAAAAGGGAAAATGGAGAATCAGCAGCATTTCAGCTCCCTGACTTCATTAAGCTACAGCTAGCCTGGTCCTGGCTGCTGAGCCTCCTGGAGACTTCTGCTGCACTACTGTAGACTCAGAGGAGCATGCTACCAACATATGAATTTAATTAGATGTGAGTGCTGAGGACTATACTTGAATTTGAAGGAGGCCATGTCCCATACACGCATGCACACGCACACTCACATGCACGCACGCACACACACACTCATATACACGCACGCACACACACACTCACATGCACGCACACACACACACACTCACATGCACGCACACACACACACACACTCACATTCATGCACGCACACACACACTCACATGCATGCACGCACACACACACTCATATAGACGAGACAAACACTTGATCCTGTTTCAATCTTGATTCACCGTGATTAATGTAAGGTGGAGATCATTGGCTTCACAGATTGGTCAAAGTAGATTGCTAGTGCAGCTCCTGTGGGAAACAAAGATAACAGTGTCTTCAATAGGCTAATTTCAAGAGCAAGGATAAATGCTACTGAAAATAGAGTCATTTTTGGGAGTTTATTGAGTAATTCTAAGAGCTTTTGGTGTGTTTGCTTCCTTTATCACAAATTAAATAACTAAAGTATAGTCATTGCAGAAGAATTCACCCCCCTTTTTTTAGGCAAGCCTTATTAGTTTAGGAGTAAACTTTGGCTTAACAAATCAGATAAGTTGTATATGGCAGCTAGAAATCAAAACTGGTCTTCAGAGTTAGATGGGAGGGTTGAAGATAGCTGAAGGATGGAACTGAAAACAAACTAAATGTATATTGTGTATGTAAAATTGATATAGTACAGTTGAAGTCATACGTTTACATGCACACTGGTTGTAGTCATTAAAACTTGTTTTCCAACCACTCCACAACTGTCTTGTTAACACACTATAGTTTTGGCAAGTTGGCCAGGACATCTAAGTTGACTGTTCCTTTAACCTCACTAGGGTATGTGGGACGCTAGCGTCCCACCTGGCCAACATCCAGTGAAATTTCAGAGCGCCAAATTCAAATACAGAAATACTCATTATAAAAATTCAGAAAACATACAAGTATTTTACATAGGTTTAAAGATTAACTTCTTGTGAATCCAACCGCGGTGTCAGATTTCAAAAAGGCTTTACGGCGAAAGCATACCTTACGATTATTTGAGAACATCGCCCAACAGACAAATCATTACAAACAGTAACCAGCCAGGTAGAAGAGTTACACAAGTCAGAAATAGAGAAAACGAATCACTTACCTTTGATCTTCATATGGTTGCACTCAGAAGACATTAATTTACTCAATAAATGTTTGATTTGTTCCTTAACTCTTGATTCTAGCCATCCCGGATCCGGGATCGTGAATACAGCCTCAAGCTTATTACCATAATGCAACGTTAACTATTCATGAAAATCGGAAAAGAAATGAAATAAATATATTTGCTCTCAAGCTTAGCCTTTTGTTAACAACACTGTCATCTCAGATTTTCAAAATATGCTTTTGAACCATAGCTAAACAAGCATTTGTGTAAGAGTATTGATAGCCTAGCATAGCATTTAGCCTAGCATTCAGCATGCAACATTTTCACAAAAACAAGAAAAGCATTCAAATAAAATCATTTACCTTTGAAGAATTTCAGATGTTTTCAATGAGGAGACTCTCAGTTAGATAGCAAATGTTCAGTTTTTCCAAAAAGATTATTTGTGTAGACAAATCGCTCAGTTTTCTTCATCACGTTTGGGTAAGGAAAAACCCAAAAATTAAGTCATTACAACGCAAACTTTTTTCCAAATTAACTCCATAATATCGACAGAAACATGGCAAACGTTGTTTAGAATCAATCCTCAAGGTTTTTTCACATATCTATCGATGATAAATCATTCGTGGCAGTTGACTTTCTCCTCTGAAGAAAATGGAACGCAAATGGACCTAGAGATTACGCAATAATTTCGACGCAGGACACCCTGCGGACACCTGGTAAATGTAGTCTCTTATGGTCAATCTTCCAATGATATGCCTACAAATACGTCACAATGCTACAGACACCTTGGGGAAACGGAAGAAAGTGCAGGCTCATTCCTGGCGCATTCACAGCCATATAAGGAGACATTGGAACACAGCGCCTTCAGAATCTGGGGCATTTCCTGTATGAAATGTCATCTTGGTTTCGCCTGTAGCATTAGTTCCGGGGCACTCACTGATAATATCTTTGCAGTTTTGGAAACGTCAGAGTTTTTTCTTTCCAAAGCTGTCAATTACATGCATAGTTGAGCATCTTTTTGTGACAAAATATCTTGTTTAAAACGGGAACGTTTTTTATCCAAAAATTAAAAGAGCGCCCCCTGTCTCGAAGTTAAAGTTTCTCTTTATAGCCAAAAACGTCAAATCCAAATTGTATCCGTAAAGTTCATAGAAACATGTCATATGATTTTTATATTCAATCCTCAGGTTGTATTTACCCTAAATAATCGATAATATTTAAGCCGGACAATAACGTTGTCAATTTAAAAGGTAAGCAAGAAAGGCACTCTCTCGGTCACGCGCATGAAAAAGTCTGTGACACTTCAGGGTCCACTCATTCAGACTGCTCTTACTCCCTCATTTTTCAGAATACAAGCCTGAAACAATTTCTAAAGACTGTTGACATCTAGTGGAAGGTATAGGAACTGCAATTTGATTCCTAAGTCAATGGATACTGTAATGGCAGTGAATAGAAAACTACAAAACAAAAACAAATCCTACTTCCTGAATGGATTTTTCTCAGGTTTTCGCCTGCCAAATCAGTTCTGTTATACTCACAGACACTATTGTTACAATTTTGGAAGCTTTAGAGTGTTTTCTATCCAAATCTACCAATTATATGCATATCCTATCGTCTGGGCCTGAGTAGCAGTCAGTTTAATTTGGGCACGCTTTTCATCCAAAATTCCAAATGCTGCCCCCTACCTTTGCATATACTCAAATGAATTTCAATTAATTGCAAAGTCCCTCTTTGCCATGCAAATGAACTGAATCCCCAAAAAGCATTTCCACTGCATTTCAGCCCTGGCTGGAGATCACTCTGTCATGCTGATTGAGTTCGAATAACAGACTGGAAGCTTTCAAACGGAGGGTGGTGCTTGGAATCATTGTTCTTCCTCTGTCAACCATGGTTACCTGCAAGGAAACACGTGCCCTCATCATTGCTTTGCAAAAAAGGGCTTCACAGGCAAGGATATTGCTGCCAGTAAGATTGCACCTAAATCAACCATTTATCGGATCATCAAGTACTACTTGAAGTAGTACACGCAAAACACCAGTCTCAACATCAACAGTGAAGAGGATGTTCTGTGATGCTGGCCTTAACCTTTAATATTATGTATCCCCTAAAAAAGTAACATACATACATACATACATACATACGAGATCTTGCGTGGAGCCCCAGATCGAGGGAGATTATCAGTGGTCTTGAATGTCTTCCATTTCCTAATAATTGCTCCCACAGTTGATTTCTTCAAACCAAGCTGCTTACCTATTGCAGATTCAGTCTTCCCAGCCTGGTGCAGGTCTACAATTTAGTTTCTGGTGTCCTTTGACAGCTCTTTGGTCTTGGCCATAGTGGAGTTTGGAGTGTGACTGTTTGAGGTTGTGGACAGGTGTCTTTTATACTGATAACAAGTTCAAACAGGTGCCATTAATACAGGTAACGAGTGGAGGACAGAGGAGCCTCTTAAAGAAGAAGTTACAGGTCTGTGAGAGCCAGAAATCTTGCTTGTTTGTAGGTGACAAAATACTTATTTTCCACCATAATTTGCAAATAAATTCATTAAAAATCCTACAATGTGATTTTCTGGATTTTTTTACCTCATTTTGTCTGTCATAGTTGAAGTGATGAAAATTACAGGCCTCATTTTTTTAAGTGGGAGAACTTGCACAATTGGTGGCTGACTAAATACTTTATGCCCCACTGTAAGACAGAAATAGCGTTAAAATTAATCACTAACCTTTGATCTTCACCGGATGGCACTCCCAGGACTCCATGTTAGACAATATATGTGTGTTTTTTGTTCGATAAAGTTAATCTTTATGTCAAAAAACCTCCTTTGAAATTGGTGCGTTATGTTCAGAAAAGCATTGTCTCAAACAAACATCCGGTGAAAGTGCAGAGAGCCACATCAAATTACAGAAATACTCATCATAAACATTAATGAAAGATACAAGTGATAAACACACAATTAAAGATAAACTTCTCCTTACTGCAACTGCTGTGTCAGATTTCAAAAAAGTTTTACGGTAAAAGCACACCATGCAATTATGTTAGGTCAGCGCCTTGCCACAGAAAAATATACAGCCATTTTCCAACCAACAAATAGCGTTATGAAATATTCACTTACCTTTGATGATCTTCATCGGAATACACTCCCAAGAATCCCAGTTCCACAATAAATGTTTGTTTTGTTCGATAAAGTCCATCATTTATGTCCAAATACCTCCTTTTTGTTTGCACATTTAGTTCACAAATCCAAATTCACAAGGCGTGGGCACTTAGTTCAGACAAAGTCAAAACAGTTCCATTACACTTCGTAGAAACATGTCAAACGATGTATATAATCAATCTTTAGGATGATTATGAGCCGTGCGTGTGACTTAGCTCATGTCATTCTGCCAGTCCCCTGATTCAAGCAGCTCTTATTCGCTCCCCCTTCATAGTAGAAGCCTGAAACAACGTTCTAAAGACTGTTACCATCTAGTGGAAGCCTTAGGAAGTGCAATATGACCCCATAGACACTGTATATTGGATAGGCTATCACTTGAAAAACTACAAACCTCAGATTTCCCACTTCCTGGATGGATTTTTCTTCTCAGGTTTTTGCATGCCATATGAGTTCTGTTATACTCACAGACATCATTCAAACAGTTTTAGAAACTTCAGAGTGTTGTCTATCCAAATTTACTAATTATATGCATATTCTAGCTTTTGGGCCTGAGTAGCAGGCAGTTTACTCTGGGCACCTTATTTATTCAAGCTACTCAATACTGCTCCACAGTCCCAAATAAGTTAAGCGCTTGTAAGTAAGCATTGTATTCGGCGCATGTGACATATAAAATGTGATTTGATTTAAAGAAGGGCAGTGATTGGTAGATGGGTAACAATAGCAAATCAGACATTGAATATCTCTTCAAGCATGGTCAAGTTAATAATTATTTTGTGGATGATGTTTTAAACCACCCAGACACAACAAAGATGCAGTCGTCCTTCTGAACTGAGCTGCAGGACAGGAAAGAAACTGCTCAGGGATGTCACCATGAGGCCAGTGGTGATTTTAAAACAGCTACAGAGAACTGAAAATGGTTCAACAACATGGTTCTGACTCCCCAATAATGACCTAAATGACAGAGTGAAAAGAAGAATAAAAATATACAGAATATAAATATTCCAAAACATGCATCCTGTATGCAACAAGTCACTAAAGTAATACTGAAAAACAAAACAAGGCAAAGGAATACACTTTTTGGCCTCAATGCAAAGCTTTATGTTTTGGGCAAATCCAACACATCACATCATGGTAACTGCCTCCTTATTTTCAAGCATGCTGGTCGCTTGGACATCAGCAAAGACTTATAAAAATGGGATGGAGCTAAGCACAGGACTGAAGTCCACAAGTGAAGGTAGAAGATGAGAGAACGAGAGTGCATAGTCATAGATGCGAGACGGAATTATACAATGAGCAAAGTGATCATCCTGTTCTTATGTGGCTGCTATGAAAGTGAACTGTGTGTGTGGGATAAACATACCTGAATTTGCCAATAGAAACTCTTGTTTGCAACTGTTTGGACTAATGATTACACCCTGTATCAGCTAGATGCAGGCAATAGTGTACAAGGCGGTATGGAATGTGTCACTGTCTGTCACCTTGATGACTCAAATTTTTCTCTTGACCTATGCACCTAAGTTGTATACTTTCATTCGTAGGCTAGGTTGTAGCAACCTCATGATGGGTATAGGGAAAGTTAGTTTCATATCCTGAACCTGTTAATGTTACATTGAGCTGTGTGAATGGAATATGAATGACAGTCACCCAAAATGCTGTAATAGAAATAATGCCACGGTCATAAAAAAAAAGATTGTCCTCTCTGATCTTAACCGGCACCGACCGCCACTGGTGTGTGTGTGTGTGTGTGTGTGTGTGTGTGTGTGTGTGTGTGTGTGTGTGTGTGTGTGTGTGTGTGTGTGTGTGTGAGAGAGAGAGCGGAAAAAAACCTGACCATATTGGAATGCTATCTGGCCTTGAACAAAGAGTACACAGTGTACCTGACCACTGTGACTGACCCACAATTAAGACCCATAGCCCTTGACTATGTACAGACTCCGTGAGCATAGCCTTGCTATTGAGAGAGGCCGCCTCTGGCTCTCGAGAGAAAACAGGCTATGTGCCCATTGCCCATAAAATGAAGTGGAAACTGAGCTTCACTTCCTAAACTCCTACCAAATGTATGACAACATTACAGATACATATTTCCCACAGAGCACAAAGACCCCCAAAAATGAAAACAAATCAAACATTGATAAACTCCCATATCTGTTAGGCGAAATACCACAGTGTGCAATCACAGCAGCAACAGTTGTGGCCCGTTGAGAAAAGGGCACCACTGGAGCAACATTGTAAATACCACCAATATTTTATCTGTTTATTTATCTTCCCCTACTATTCGTACTACAACTATTTGCACATTGCTAAAACACTGTAAATAGCTGCTAATATAACATTTTGAAATGTCTATCTTTTTAAACCTTTTTGAGTGCAATATTTACTATAAAATTCAAAGTATGTCATTGTTTTGTGTCTTCTCACTATAGTTGATAGTTTTTTTCACTTGCTTTGGCAATGTGAACATTTTTCCCTTGCCAACAAAACCCCTGTGAAATGAATTGAGAGAGAGAGCTCCACACAATAATGGAGGAACAGACAGGGCCATTTTAATAAGTGTGATTTATAGGTATATTTTTGCCAAGCCTCAGCGCATTTAAACCTGCGTTTCTTAGGTCAGTAGAAACACCGCTGTGGGAATTAGCACCTCTTTATACTTAGCCTTTTCTCCTCTTCTTGTTCCTTTCATCTCCCTTTCTCCCCACTCTTCTCTTCACCTCTCCAGATCTCTCCCATCCTTTTTTAAAATCTCTTCTTCTCTCTTTCCTTGGTTTTCTTCCTTCTCCTCTCCTCTTGTCTCCTCTGTCATCTTGTGTCAATGGGCAGATGTGTCTCTTAGGGCCACACAGTAGAGTCACAGCGTAATATTGATTACCCATCATATTTCAGAGAGAGAGAGAGGTTTCATGCCGATGGCCATTAGGCCGAACAGTGGGACATAGGCCAGATGCAGGGACCAATATACGGTCGGACAGTAGGCCGCGGAGACATTAATATGTGTGACTTGTGTACTAACTTTCCAGTTTTCCGTACTGCATGTTTTATGTTTTTGTCTGTGTATTTGTATGCTGACTTCACAAAATGAATATCCGTGTAAATGATCAATAAAGTATATTGTATTGTACAGACAGAGATAGAAAGAGACGCAGCCTTAAGAACATCGCCATGTTTTATTCATGGAACGTCGTTGCGTTAACCTTGTCCCTGTGAAAAGCTTTGTCTTCTCTGTGGTTAAACATCACGCCACTCCGCCGCCTGCTGCAGACACTGTGTTGCTCCTTGTGCTCTCCTTTCATACCTCATCCCTTCATCATTAAACACAAGGCCTCTCAAGAGAAAGACAAGATAGATGAGAGAATTGGAGAGAGAGCGAGGGGAAAGAGGCAGAGAGAAAGAGATGTAGAGAGAGGTGAGGGAAAGAGGCGAAGAGAGAGGTGGAGAAAGCGAGCGAGGGCAAGAGGCACAGAGAGAGAGTCTGGAGAGATGTGCAGTCCATCATCTTCAGAGAGGTAGACTAGAGGTGTCTGGAGGGTTTATTTTTGTCCCAGTCTGAGATGTTCGTCTAGACTGAGGAGACGCTATGCTGCTGCCTGCTACGCTGCATGGCAGGGCACAGACACAGGATGCACCCAAAATGGCACCCTTTTCCCTTTATTAGTGCATTACTTTTGACCTGGGCATACAGGGTTCTGGTCAAAAGTAGTGCACTATAAAGGGAATAGGGTGCCATTTGGGACACATCCAGAGAGCTGGTGAGTTTTCATACTACCCTCACCAGGGAGAAAAGTCAAGTGAACTTCTAAGGCCCTATTCCCACTACGAGATATGAAGGAGAGTCTAAGGAGCTACCAGATTAGGAAAAACTCTGGGACCCAGGAAACATCCCCACCACCTCCTGAAATCACCACAATGTTACAAATGAAAAAATATATCCCATTTGACATATTTTTGGTGGTGGGGATGGGCTTCCATAGTTTTACGTGGCTCCAGTCGTGTAGTGGTGCCTGGAGAAGTGGGTACACTCGAATTAAACCACATCAGGAGACCACTTTTGAGGTCTGGGGAAAAAATTAAGAAATGTGTTTTTTTAGAGTAGCCTTTCATTAAAGTATGCAGGCACCTCGGACTCTTGTATGATTAACGGTGTTTCTGTAGCACATGAGATTGAGTTTGCAAAATATATGGTCACTGGATTGATGCAAATTATCATCATCATGATATCATTCTGCCAGGTAGGCATTGGCTACATTGTAGCTAGTTAACATTTAATAGAGAAGGTTTTTGGGAAAGCCTTTCCATCTACCTGAAGATGGTTAGGCCTATCATTAGCGTCAATCTATTTTTCCTGTTGAAACATAGACATTTTACTTTATATTATGAGGCATGTCTTACCTTGTGACAAAGTAGCCTATAGCCAAAGTCCCACCATAGAAACGTGGAGGCAATCATTTTTATAGACTTACTCATATGCTTTCTCCTGTTCTATTGGTTTTCTTTCAACTTTCTTTCATTGCCTAGCAGCCGAAGGCATTATTCGAATCATATTAGCAACCCATGATAGTTGTTGCATCTCTAAATCCACCCGCTTTCTAACGGATATGTCCATCTCTGTCCATGAAACCGCTTGCATTTTAGAACAGTATTTTCTCGCAAATTGCATTTTGGAACTTTCACACGTAGGCCTACTGCGGTGTATACATTGCTGCGCCTAAAATGTGAAAAAATAATAGTTTATCAACACTAAGCTAAACATTCCGATCTGTTCCATCAACCCTATTAATTGATACGGGCGTATACCTTCACTACACTACTTTGATAAATATCAGTGGGGATTAAGAAGTGGGTGTAGGCAATGCCCACTGGAAAAATAAGTGGGTATATGGTGTATACCTGCGTTTGACCTATACCCAACACTACACCACTGTGTGGCTCAGTGCAGCCGGCCGATACGGCAACAATTTCCAGAATTGAACATGCTGTACATTTCAGCTGTTTCAAAAACATTGCTCTGCTATTACCATTTATACTGTAGGAGTGTTGGCTCAACGAGACAATTCTGTTTACTTTTCTGTCTGCTTCAAGGAGGGCAAATGTCGGGCGATGTCTTGCAAGTTCACATTTGAGTCATTTGTCTAGCCAACGGTATTTTTACGAAAAGTGTAGTAAGTGTGAAGAGGCTCTAAGTCCAAAATACCCCACATTCTGGAAACAGATTTCCATTTTCACTAACTACACTTCTTCTGATTGATGATTCTTCCTTGAACCTAACTGATCACGAAAAACGTATATGGCTTGCCGGACTTACGCCTCGATCACACCGACGGTGTTTTTGCATTTTGGTACACCAGAAGTACATTCATTTCCAATGGAACAGTGCGTTTGCCTTGCAGCGTTGCGTTGCAGAGGCAGTTGCGGTATGTTCTGTGTGGTACATACCTTGGATTTATCGAACGTATGCGTCAAACTGTATGCGTAGACGGCTTGACAGAAGGTGAATGCTGAACTTTGGACACATCCAGATGAGGCTGCGTACCATTTTCAGCAGTCAAAAAGATGGTTGCATTATGTTGACAAGAACCTCGCTCTCTACCATGGCGGCAATGGGCGCTTTCATTTATGGACATTGGTTTGAGTAATTTCATTGTCAATTGGGATTGTTTTTATCCGTAAAAAAATGTATAAATGTTTTATTTATTTTTTCCTCAAACCCCCCACAGGCTGGATTGAATGGGCTGGCTGACGGATCCAGCCCACGGGCCTTATGTTTAAGACCGCTGCTCTAGACTGTATCCATGTTTCTACGCTTCTGTAACTCCCGAGACCCAGCCAAGCCTGAATTGTACGGTTAAGAGACTGACTGATCCTGCATTGATCCCTGACAGATCAATGGATATCTTGTATCTGTGGATCAGGTAGACCACCTGCCTGCCCCCCAAGTTAGTTTGATCAACAGAGCAGTACAGAGTAAAGAATTAATGAATCAAGTGTGTAATGAATTCCCAGTGTGGGAAAAGCACAGTGTTTTGGGGGGGGGGGGTATAGAGTGCCTGGGGTAAAACAGAGGCATTTCCTGTGTGTTCCCTCTGTGCCAACTCATCTCAGCATGCTGTTTGTTCTTCTACTGCCTGCGTGTTTTCAGCTTTAGCAGAGTCTGTCGAGGGTATAGAAGCTCTGTCTCATGTGGCCCAAAGTTGAAATGGTTGGAATTGAACAGGATAGGTCGAATTGTGTTATGCAGTTGACACAGCCTAGTGTGGCCACACTACTTTACTCTGGTAATCATCCTACTAACATGTCATCCTTATGTTTCTCTGTGCAGGTTAGCTCTCTATGTGTATGAGTACCTGCTGCACGTAGGGGCACAGAAGTCAGCACAGACCTTCCTCTCAGAGGTAAGTGTGTGTGTGTGTCCACTCTCCTAGAGTAGGGCTGATTCTGCCTCCTATTGTGTGTGTGTGTGTAATTGAATTAGTGAGGAGTGCTGAGCTGGCAGGGCAGTAGGGGGTTCAGTATTTAGCCTCCATTACTGGGATCAGCCCAGAGAGTTACGATAGACCACCTAGCTGGCAGGTTTCTCTCTCTCTCTGTGTCTCTGTGTGTATGCAGGTAAAGTTGAAACCAGTAATTTTCTCCAAATCACTCTAAATTAAAATGCAAAAGAAAGAAAAAAGCGATAGAGGATGCATCAGCTGGCTCCACCCCCCTCTCCCCCCTCACACGGACACACACAAATACATACACCCTTTCCTCTCTGGCATCCCATGGCATATCACTCCGTCTGTCTTCCGGAGATGGTGGAGATGAAAGGAGAAGAGAGGGAGGCGGTGTGGTTGAGTGTGGGAGCCGAGCACATTAGCTGAAAGAGGGATGTGTGTAAACACAGCCGTCCCTCCCATCCCCCTACACTACCCAACCCACCATGGCTCCTACTGGAGTAGAGGGCAGGAGAGGAACAAGGCTTAAAATAGCTGTTAGCCACTCCATAGAGCTGTGTTTACCATGCACGTCTGTTGACACCTCCAGGCTGAGACCCAACACAACCACAACCCAACCTCAGATTGGCCAAATACAGACAGACCACTTCTTCTGCTGCCGAGGGAACATGGGTTAGTTGGATGGTGCTCACTGTTCACTGTTGATGCTGTCAAACATTGGCTACGATGAACAGAATGTTCACGCTATGACTGTAGTTGTTTATTTCAAATAGGCTCCTCAACTAAGTAGAGATAGAGACTGACAGAGAGAAGGATGGGAAAGTCAGGTTAACAGGGGAGTTGAGTCATGCTGCAAACCTTCTACAGCAGGGTGATGTCACTCTCAGAGCCAGCCTAAACAATACCATGACAGTCGCCCCATTGTGTACAGTTTCCGTAGACATCCACTCTACACCACCACTCAATCACATGGTTTTACTGTGTGTGTGTGTGTGTGTGTGTGTGTGTGCGTGCTCGCAAGTGTGCATGCTTTCCTGTGTGTGTGTGTGTGTGTGTGTGTGTGTGTGTGTGTGTGTGTGTGTGTGTGTGTGTGTGTGTGTGTGTGTGTGTGTGTGTGTATGTGTGTCCATAAATCAGGTTTAGTCCAGAGGATGATGTTACTGCTTGCATTGACCTTGTGTGGAGGCACAGGAGATGGCATGCTAAGGTTTGAAAGAGAGAGAGAGAGAGAGACCGAGCAAAAGAAAGATAGTGATGGGGCAAAGCAAACACAGTAGTGTTTCAGGGTTCACCGTGTGTGGCCTGTACAAAGGACAGATTGGCCTCTCAGGTTGGTACATGTCTTTAAGAACAGCCCCACAACTAACAATGGGCTCTGTCAGGTTTAAAGTACACGATACACATGTGCTCACATACACACACACACACACACACACATACTTGAGGACTTCAGTTGCAGTACAATGGGGTCTACACCTGACACATTATTTACCTTTGAAACCTTTCTCTCTATCTCTCTCTCTCTGTCTGTCTCTTGGGTAGATCCGATGGGAGAAGAACATCACATTAGGAGAGCCCCCAGGGTTCCTCCACTCTTGGTGGTGGTGAGTACAGTACTACATCCTGCACTCCATTCCCTCACCCTCTCCTTTATCTTCATCCTCCTCTCTTCTCTATTACAACTTGTTTTAAATGACAATGACTTATCAATCGACCTTACTGGGCCTGTATAAAAAAAAAACGTCTCAGAGTAGGAGTGCTGATCTGGAATCAGTTTTCCCTTTTAGATTATAATGAATGGACATGGGGACCTGGCTATTCTACTCCTACTCTGAGATGCTTTGTGAATACGGGCCCTGGTAACATTCTGGAATAATCAGAATGATAACGTTGCTACTGATAAAGATATTGTTATTTTTATTTGTTCAGAACCTCTATGTATCTAACCTTCCCTGCCTTCCCTGTGCTGCAGTGTGTTCTGGGACCTGTACTGTGCAGCCCCAGAGAGGAGAGAAACATGTGAGCACTCCAGTGAGGCCAAGGCCTTCCATGACTATGTGAGTCACCATCAACATTACATTACCTCACCCCGTCCTCAACCACTGCTGCCCCACACTGGTGCCTACTGCTGCCTTACACTGGTGCCTACTGCTGCCCCACACTGGTGCCTACTGCTGCCCCACACTGGTGCCTACTGCTGCCCCACACAGGTGCCTACTGCTGCCTTACACTGGTGCCTACTGCTGCCCCACACTGGTGCCTACTGGTGCCCCACACGGGTGCCTACTGCTGCCCCACACCGGTGCCTACTGCTGCCCCACACTGGTGCCTGCTGCTGCCCCACACTGGTGCCTGCTGCTGCCCCACACTGGTGCCTACTGCTGCCCCACACTAGTGCCTACTGCTGCCTTACACTGGTGCCTACTGCTGCCCCACACTGGTGCCTACTGCTGCCCCACACTGGTGCCTACTGCTGCCCCACACTGGTGCTAACCAGTGTTCTGACAGTATTTTTCAATAGATGTACAATGTATAGGAGTTTAGCGGCTGGATGTAGGCTGCCTGGTACACCTGTCTGATTCAAGCCTCTCTGAGTGGACTAATCCATTGTGGAGGCCCCGGGGATGGCACACATTTACCGTTAATTTTCATCATTTCTAATCTACAATGTTTGTTTGGTTACGGTCATATATGTTAATGCGTTTAATATATTATTATTACAGTCTTACCGTTTTTCATTCTAGGAGTGGACACATTGTTTGCAGAGTGCACAACCTATGCTAAACTTGTGAGGAAAACATTTTGGTTTATTTCATTCCCATTTACCAGTTGTCAATTTATTAATTGTCTTTTGTTTGGAGCGCTCCTGTCAATCTTGAGTTGGAACACGCACTTGATTACGCATAGAACTAGGCCTAGGCTACCTGGGCTACCTGTAGGCTCATAAATGTGCCCATTTGGGGATCTGATACTATTTTGGATTGTCTTAACTCACCATTACTTAAATAAATAAATAAATATTTATTTATTTAAACTTTATTTAACTAGGCAAGTCAGTTAAGAACAAATTCTTATTTACAATGACAGCCTATCCCGGCCAAACCATAACCCGGATGACGCTGGGCCAATTGTGCGCCGCCCTATGGGACTCCAAATCACGGCCAGTTGTGATACAGCCTGGAATTGGACCAGGGTCTGTAGTGACACCTCTACTACTGAGTGCCTTAGACCGCTGCGCCACTCAGGAGCCTGTGAAACTGTGAAACTTCTCACAGCAATTTTTTCTTCGCCTCTAAAAGCAAGTCTGTTTTTACATCCATTGAGAATGACAATAGTTCCTTAACGTAGCCTATTTTAAAAATATTTCCAACTCTCTCCCTTTCGATAACCAGTCAGCATGAAAGGGGAAACAATGTTATGCTCTGATGATGGAAATGTCATAAAAAAGGCTACCTGATTACTTCTTATCCTTGCGCAAATAGCCTACAGCTATGTCGGTCTGTCTGGAGCTCACTGGTGCAGGAAACTGAGGGCCCAGAATATTTTATACAATGTTGCAAGTTTGCTAGCACCAGCTTCAGGCAGGACCCAAGTTAATAGTGGATACAATGTTTCAAGTTCGTTTCAGACAGACCATGCATAGCCAATGTGATTTATAGGATATTTATTTTTATCAGGATATTTTCTACCTGGCTGGCTGCAATGTTTTTATTTATTGGCGTTATGAAGGCTATTTTTACATATTGGCAATGGCAATAAAATGTACTTTTACATTTGTATCATTTTCATTTAGATGGATTTAACCACAGGACATAGATTTTGAGATATGACAACTTTATTGTAAATTAAATGAAACTATTCCACAACAATGTGCATATGAAAATCATAACTGGCATGCAGATTAGTAGGAATGGTACGATAACTTGGCACTCCAAATGGAAAAGGTTGCCGACCGCTGGTGTGGTCTATTACCGGCAACTTCAGGAGCATAACGGCAGAATCTGCCAAGGCCAGCAGCAGCGTGAGGAGGAGGAGGGTCTGGACGGGAACAGGTTTTTTTTCTTCTGGTTTTAATTGCAGTTCTTTAATAAAGCATCAGGCAAAGTAGCCTACATATAGTTGATTTTATTCAAACATAGGGTGTGTCTACATATAGACAAATACACATTTAAAAATGTTGACCAATCAATTGGTCAAAAGAACAGACTACTCTCGGTCGTAACAGGGAAAGTCATGTAAGCATGTCCAGAGCCTGAGCTGGGATGTGTATAAACACTTATTTTCTCTCTCTCGCCTGAGGGAGGTGGAGGTGGAGGTGGAGGTGAAGGTGGAGGTGGAGGGGTCTCCTGCTTTTTGAAGTTGTTGTTCTTTCTCTGGAGCCAGTCTGACTCGTCAGATTTTGTGTGGCATGGTTTATTGAGACGCATTGTTGAGAGTTCACAGGTCGTAGCTTTTTGCTTTCTCCTCTCTCTCGCTGCAGGCCTAGTGGGCAACTACTCCCCCCACAGACCCCCTCTCAGTGTAGTTGGAGGCAGATAGGGAGGTGGGGTCACGGTGCACAGTGTGAGGTGGAGTGCGTGGAAGAGGTGTGCGTGTATTTGTGTGTGCAGGAAGATGATTCTGATTCTGGTGATGATGTGTGGTGAATAGGCTCCTGGGAAACTAAGCAGCAGCGCTGTGTTGTCATCGTGGCTCTGGGGAGAGGAGCGCTGGAGGGCGGCCCGACCTCTGAGCCCTGAGAGAGAGAAGGGTGGGGTGGGGGGAGTGAGAGAGTGAGGAATGGAAATTGGAAGGCGAGGGAGAGACAATGAGGGGGGAGAGTGGGGGATGGAAAGGGAGAGAGCTACGAAGAGAGAAAGTGGGAGGGAGATGGAGATGGAGGGGGGGGCTGGACAGAGGCAGCATGAATCTGAGTCACAGAAAGAGGGAAGGAATGGAAGGAAGAGAGGAATCCATCTTGCCTATTCCCTCTTCATCCTGCCTCCTCTAAATCTTACTGGTAACAACACCACACAGTCTAACTACATAACTTCATAGAGAGAAACACAATTACTAATCGTTAGAAAACTCCACAATTTCAGCTTCTTCTATTACTTTCAGTAAATGCATCAATTAAGTACAGGCATGCATGTGGTGAGCAAAATAATTGGCACAAATTTGTCCATGTTCTTCTTCTGGATGTAATCTGTGGGTTGTAATTAGCCAGGGTCACTTTCAATTAACGGTGATTGTGAGATGCAATCAGAACCAATCTACCACACAGATACACTGTAGATACTTTACACAGCTCAATTAACAGAGATAGGGAGACCATTAGGGTCGGCGTTATTGAAAAAGGAAAACACCTTGATTTGATGCGGTTCATCATTTGTTTCAATCGTCTGACTTTGAGGCCGATAAAGATGTAATCAAGCATATTTGTGGTAATTCTTTTCAGATAGCTAATTACTTTTCGGGAGGTAGATGGATAGAGAGAGTTGAGTCAGTTCTTTAAAGATACTTCCTGTGCTCAGCTCATTCCATGGTTTTCTCCATCTGTATTACTATACTATTGTATTATCTGTGTGTCTGTGTGTGTACTTTGTGTGTGTGTGTGCTTGCATGCGCAACTGTGTGTGTGAGTGTATACATTATGTGTCTGACGTGAGCCGGTATTCCAGGAACTCCAGGGAAAAGTGAGGGAAGAAAGAGTGATGAATGAAGAGTCCTGCTGTATTGATTTCATCTTCAGTCTGGGTGTTTCAGCCAGGGAAACAACGTTTACAGTTCTGCTAAGTGCTTTTTAAATTGCCTTCTCCATGCTAAATGAGCAAATTTCATTCGAGGAGGGACACGGAGTCATCAAAACAAGCTATTTTTACATTATTTCTATCATTTCGGAAATGGACCAATTAGAAGCTAACTCACAGAATATTGCTTTTCTGTCTTTCAAACAAGGTTATAATAGTTTTGGGATTTTATTTTTTATTTCAAATTCAGTTTAGTTTCAGTTCATTTTCACACTGTATTTGCTCGTTTCGATTTATTTTTAGTTGTATAAAACTATTTCTATTTAGTTTTTATATTTTTATTTTCACTTTTAGTGTTGGGGCGGAAAGCATGCGTGGGAGGCTAGGAGCCATTTCTGTTGTATAGTTTTTTGGGATGTCACTACTTTCAACTGGGGGGCAGTAATACATAAGGTGATGGATTAAGTTTAAATGATTAAATCAGTCTCATTGTGACTTGGATTTAAAAAGAATAGCGCTGAGACTGGAGCAAAAATAAGGATGAAGGAAACTTTCTCACGCCCATGTTTACACCAATCCAATGCTTTTTAACTTTAGTAGTACATGTAAGAATCGAGTTAGCTATGTAGCTATTTTTCCCTGTTAGCTAGTGATAGTGATCAGATTATCTATATATTGACAAGATACTGGATTGACCGCTCTAACAATGGGAATAAATGTCCAGAAAGGCAGAAGGCAGGCGGGAGAGGTCAGGAACCCTAAGGGGACATTCTAGGCAATGACAGGGCAGATATGCGTGTGAACAACAGGAACAACGCTGATATAACAGTTTTTCCTCAAAGTTGCTGGAATGCCAATTTACACTGAGTGTACAAAACATTAGGAACACCTTCTTAATATTTAGTTGCTCCCCGTTATGCCCTCAGAACAGCCTGTTCGTCGGGGCATTGACTTTACAAGGTATCGAAAGCGTTCCACTGGGTTTCTGGCCCATTTTGACTCCAATGCTTCCCACAGTTGTGTCAAGTTGGCTGGGAGTGGATCTCTAGCTCGTTCCATCTCCTCCCACAGATGCTCAATTGGATTGAGATCTAGTGACTGGGCAGGCCACTGCAGTAAGCTGAATTCACTGTTATGTTTTCGTTTACAATAATAATCTTGCTTTTAAGAATAAGACTTCTATCCACGCAGGTCAGTGAGATTGTTCCTGATGATTCTGTGAGAGGTTGGAAGGTAACAAAGAAGCGGGATGATTCTCAGTGTTATGTGGTGACACTATAATGCTGTGCCAATGTTCTCCCATAACAGGTCCACAACAGTCATACAGTCATACAGTCAAAACTCTCATATGCAGATAACATCTATGCTGGCTAGGTAGCATACAGGTTTTTAGCAAATGTTCGAAAAAGGCCCCTTCACAAAAGATATTGTGTCAAATCCACTCATCATATTAGTTTGATCTCTGGATTGGGCCTGAAAGAGAACCATGTAGCATCACTCACCTCTCTAGTTTCTGACCCATTTTCTAACATTTAATCCAGCTCTTTTTAGAGCCATGATAAGTACTAGTCTCGTTTGTAGCTGTGTCTCCAATCTCCATCATGCAGAGTACCACTATAAGCCTAGCAAGCCAGGCCAGGCTATGTAGACACCACTAAACTCTACCCTACTTCTTGCCAGCTAATCCTGCCTCCTTGTCCAGCTCTTATAGGCACCACTCATCTAGCTGTTTTCTATCCCATTTCTATCAAGTTAATCCCCCTACCTTTTTGAAACAATGGTCTATTCTTGTTCTGCTTTATTGATATCACACTATTATCAGAACTAATTTCTTTGTGATCACGGGGAGTTGAACACAAACATGAGCAAATTAAACAGGATGGAAAGAGAATCATGCCAGCATGAAATTGCTTGTAAGACCTGTAAAAGCAACTCAAGCATGTTAACAAAGCCCCCACCACACACACACAATTTTGGGTAGAAACTGGCATTTAAACACTGGTTTTCTTATTGGAGAATTGCATATTTTACAAAGGCTATGCGTGTGTGTGTGTATATGTTGGTGTATGTGTGTGAGGATGTATGTACAGTACAATATAAAGAGTTCCTCAGCTGTTGGTTGTTTTGTGCGTGTGCTTTATAAATTCAACTGTGTGTGTATGTCAAATCAAATTTGATTCGTCACATGCTTCCTTAAACAACAGGTGTAGACTAACAGTGAAATCCTTGCTCACATACATACATTTGCAGATACAAATAATAGAAAAGTAAAACACGTAATAATAAAAGTAATAGTATTGTGTGTTTGTGTGAATAGAGTGCTCATCCAGCATGAAAGGCTGTTTCTCAGTCAGACAAGAACAAGTGCCAATCAGGGTTGTAACTAGAAGGAGTACAGTTAAGACAGGAAGGGGATTTTCGTAGCAGGTTAGGAGAGCATGTTTGCTAACCCTAACCCTTTTACTAACCTTAACCTAAGTCTCCTAACCTTATACGTTAATTATCCTAGCCTGCTGTGTAAATTCTCCTAACCTGCTACGAAAAAGTCATATCCATTCTAAGCTTTTCTCCCTTTAGTCTGTACTGCCAATCAGGCTTCAGGCTGCAAGGCTAGGTGCTACGGTGGGGTGGGGAACCTGCCTGTGGTATCAGGCAGGCTCCCGAGTGGCGCAGCAGTCTAAGGCACTGCGTCTCAGTGCAAGAGGCGTCACTACAGTCCCTGGTTTGAATCCAGGCTGTATTACATCCGGCCGTGATTGGGAGTCTCATAGGTAGGTGCACAATTGGCCCAGCGTCTTCCGGGTTTGTCTGGGGTAAGCCGTCATTATAAATAAGAATTTTTTCTTAACTAACTTGCCTAGTTAAATTTAAGGTTAAATTAAATACTTTTTTTTTCATCACTGGGGGATGTTAGCTCTGACACTGTGCTGTTAGGGAGGAGAGCAGATCAAGCACAAAGCAACCTCTGACGAAGCGATCTCTCTCGAAGTACAAGAACTCACACATACAGACACACTAATTTACTCGTGCATAGACAGACACACGAGCCAGGAATGATACATACACACACACGCATGCATACATATTCAACCAACTCCAATACCTGCTCAAGCCCCACACCCCCTTTCTACCCTCCCTCCACCTATCTCTACACACTCTTTCTCCCCCATTCCTCCCCTACACCCATGCACGCACACACAGACACAGACTGGTATTTTTGAGGGCCTCTGCCAGGGATCCAGGGAAAGTAGGGTGTGGTAGCTGAACACAAGGGACTGCTCTGTTTAACTGGAAACACCCATGTCCTGATATGACCCTGTCCCCTACACGCACGCACGCAGGCAGACACGCACGCATGCAGGCAGACACACACACACACACACACACACACACACACACACAGTGACACTACTCTCCACACTCCACCCACAAGCAAACAGTCAATGAGTCATTCCTCATGAAACCCAGAGAAAACAAATACCATAGAATAGGCCTTTGGAGAAAGGATTGTTGACATAGATACAAATGTTAAATGTAAAAGCATAATTGAGAAATAATTGATTAAAGTTGGCATTTATGACGTTTTGGCCTTACTCAGGCCTCCTTTAAGCAAAAATTGATGTCATATGAAACTTTACCGTTTGCTCTGTGATATGAGTTAGTATTTTGATGTCGATACAAAAAATATAACTAAATATTGAACATAAAATACACTACAGGAATATCAAAGGGGATCTGTGCTAGTTTTAAACTTACGGCCCAACTTTTGAGAATTTGGTATAGTAGGCAATGTATAGTAACCAATCACATCCTTTCTTTTACTTATCATTGCACATCCTGCAAATCACCAGAAGATGGCAACCATTTTGAATCCATTTTCACATTCACTCTGTTGGTAATGCTTCCAAATTGGATCATAACTCTACTGGCAGAGATCCCATTCTGGAACATGTATATTCCCCTATAATATATTATGTTCAACAATATATGGAAACATTTGCCAAATATAAAATGAAATCAATATTCATGTTCATATTTTTCAATATTCATACATTTATGTAAACAAAAAGTTATTGAAATCCAAAATACTACTCATATTACAGACCAAGCAGTAAAGCTTCATATGACACCAATGTTTGCTTTGTAACACCTACAGATGAAACACTATGGAGTCTTTAAGGAGGCCTGGGTAAGGCCAAAATGTCATAAATATGCAAACGTTATCAATTATTTCTCAATAATGCTTTTAGAAAAAATGTTGAATATATATCAACAATCCTTCCTTCAAATGATTATTTTATGAATTACATTTTGTGAAAATCCCTCAAATAATAGTCTTTTTATGTCTGGGTTTCGTGAGGAATCCCTCCAATAACTCTCAATGTCTGTGTGTGTGCCTGTATTTTCCTGCCTGTTAGTACAAGCCTACCAGAGTGCATTTCTGTGGCTGTGATGGCCTCATCACCTTATTACATTCCCCAATCATGCCATCACAGGGTACTTACCAGGACACAATGTATTTAGAAAGAACACACACATACAAGTAACTGCCTCAATAGAGGAAACAACAAGTTAATGTGTCTTAATAGGGCGATGGGCCACCACAAGCCAGAACACCTCCAGTGCACCTTGGCATAGATTATATCATCTGGAAATCTATTGGAGGGATGTGACACCATTCTTTCACAAGAAATTCCATAATTTGTTTTAATTTTTTTAAATTATTATTATTATTGTTTTTTTATTATTGATTTTTAAAAGATGCAATCTACCTGCAGTGAAGCCGCTCAACATTTACATTACATTCAGTCATCTAGCAGACACTCCCATCCAGAGGGACCCACAGGAGCAAAAAAGTGTCAAGCGCCCCACCCAAGGGCACAAGGACAGATCCCCCCCCCCACCCAAGGGCACAAGGACAGATCCCCCACCCAGGCGAAACGGGGACCCGAACCAGCGACCTCTCGGCCATCGGCCTAAGCTCCCAACCGTCAGGCCATCAACCATCAAAGACCCCCCCCAACCAAGCCAGCGTCGCCCTTCAACCCAACCAAAACCCACCACCAGTGTACCAACAAACGGAACAAAAGAGAAAAAATACAAATATAAAGGAAAACAGCAAAAAACAACAATGTAAAAAAATAAAAAGACAACAAAAATCAAAACAGCAAGGCCTACTTGTGCGCTTGTGTGCATGTGTGGCACTATTTATATGCGTGTGTGCGTTTGAATGCGAGTGTGTGTGTGTGTGTGTATGCATGTGTACGCACGTACAATTTGGTTTTGTTGATGGTGGGGGAAAACACTGTCTCAGGTGCCGCTCCTGAATCTCCCATAATTTTTCTATTGGGTTGAGATATGGTGACTGAGACGGCCATGGCATATGGTTTACATCATTTTCATGCTCGTCAAACCATTCAGTGACGACTTGTGCCCTGCGGATGGGGGTATTGTCATGGTAGCCAAAATAAAGGCCTGCAAAGCATTTTTATACATGACTGGATGTTAATTGCTTAATTAACACCGGAACCACACCTGTGTGGAAGCATCTGCTTTCAATATACTTTGTATCCCTCGTTTACTCAAGTGTTTCCATTATTTTGGCAGTTACACTGTGTGTTCATACGGTATACACAAACCTAGAGATTCTTTCAGTTTGTAACATTTGATTCTATTAAGCTGCTTTTACATATATTTTTCTGAGCAGGATCAATGTGTGGTTGTGTGTGTATACATTTTGCATTTATCACATAAGCACATTAATAGGACATACTCTCTTGCATCTCCTGGCTCAGCGCATTGTGGGTGCCAAGCTGATTGGTTGACCAATGGGGGGGTGGAGGAGATGGTTGTGTGGGGGATCGAAGGGACCCCCAGGCTGTTTCCAGGCAACAGAGCCCTTCTCTCCTCCAGTCTCCTCGACTCTCCTGTTTTTAAGCCAAGCTGAGGAGCAGTGTGAGTGACTCACAGGAGAGAGAGAGAGATATTTGTTGATGGTGGGGGAGCAGATATGGAGCTGTTTTTACCAGTTTAGTCAGAATGAAAATGAGAATGTGATTGTCTAATGACAGTCGTGCTAACATTGAGAACAGTTCACAGACCATAGCAGAGAGATGTCACCTGAAGAGCTGATAGCTTGTGTTAGCAGCTGATTTGTAAAACCACTGTCTACAACTTCCTGAATTTCATATCATGTTAAACTATAACATCTCTCTACAATAACTACTTTTTGCTTGCTTACTGTTTTCTCTCCGTCTGTCTTTCACCTACTCTAACAGATAGTCAGCTTATTGTAACAATGTCTATCTTCAGAGAAGTCACCTCTCATCTCTCTTTCCCTCCCTCCCTCCTCCCTCTCTCTTTCTTCTCTCTCTCTTCTTGCTCTCTCCATCTCCCTCTGTGGTCTCTTGCACTATCATGCTTGTAGTCTAGCAGTCCCCAGGAGTGTGTTTTCCGCTGCTGTGTCATGTCACACATGTTTGGCCATGTCGGCGAGGCGTGTTTGCACTCAGCTGCTCAGTGGTGGGCTGGGGTGAGAGTGAGGGCAGTGGGGAAGACAGGGGCAGAGATCAGTTGGCCTGAGGACTGAGGTCAGGGGAGTGGACAGGGCCATGTGAGGAGGGGAGTACATGGGCAGGGTGAGGACTGAGGGCAGGGGAGTGGACAGGGCCATGTGAGGAGGGGAGTACATGGGCAGGGTGAGGACTGAGGTCAGGGGAGTGGACAGGGCCATGTGAGGAGGGGAGTACATGGGCAGGGTGAGGACCGAGGGCAGAGGAGTGGACAGGGCCATGTGAGGAGGGGAGTACATGGGCAGGGTGAGGACTGAGGGCAGGGGAGTGGACAGGGCCATGTGAGGAGGGGAGTACATGGGCAGGGTGAGGACTGAGGTCAGGGGAGTGGACAGGGCCATGTGAGGAGGGGAGTACATGGGCAGGGTGAGGACTGAGGGCAGGGGAGTGGACAGGGCCATGTGAGGAGGGGAGTACATGGGCAGGGTGAGGACTGAGGGCAGGGGAGTGGACAGGGCCATGTGAGGAGGGGAGTACATGGGCAGGGTGAGGACTGAGGGCAGGGGAGTGGACAGGGCCATGTGAGGAGGGGAGTACATGGGCAGGGTGAGGACTGAGGGCAGGGGAGTGGACAGGGCCATGTGAGGAGGGGAGTACATGGGCAGGGTGAGGACTGAGGGCAGGGGAGTGGACAGGGCCATGTGAGGAGGGGAGTACATGGGCAGGGTGAGGACTGAGGTCAGGGGAGTGGACAGGGCCATGTGAGGAGGGGAGTACATGGGCAGGATGAGGACTGAGGTCAGGGGAGTGGACAGGGCCATGTGAGGAGGGGAGTACATGGGCAGGGTGAGGACTGAGGGCAGGGGAGTGGACAGGGCCATGTGAGGAGGGGAGTACATGGGCAGGGTGAGGACTGAGGTCAGGGGAGTGGACAGGGCCATGTGAGGAGTGGAGTACATGGGCAGGGTGAGGACCGAGGGCAGAGGAGTGGACAGGGCCATGTGAGGAGGGGAGTACATGGGCAGGGTGAGGACATGGGCAGGGGTAGGCTGGGGTGAGCAGGAACAGTTTGATGACGAACAATGGCTTTTCCAGCATGATGGAGCACCTTTCCATAAGGGAAAAGTGATAACTAAGTGGCTCAGGGAACAAAAACATCAATATTTTGGGTCTTTGGCCAGGAAACTCCCCAGACCTTAATCCGATTGAGAACTTGTGGTCAATCCTCAAGAGGCGGGTGGACAAACAAAACCCCACAAATTCTGACAAACTCCAAGCATTGATTATGCAAGAATGGGCTGCCATCAGTCAGGATGTGGTCCACAAGTTAATTGACAGCATGCCAGGGCGGATTGCAGAGGTCTTGGGGAAAAAAGGGTCAACACTGCCAATATTGACTCTTTGCATCAACTTCATGTAATTGTCAAAAGCCTTTGACACTTATGAAATGCTTGTAATTATACTTCAGTATTCCATAGTAACATCTGACAAAAATATCTAAAGACACTGAAGCAGCAAACTTTGTGAAAATTAATATTTGTTTCATTCTCAAAATGACTCTTTTGGCCACGACTGTACACACAATACAACAAGTTTTTAGAATAGTTTGCAAGTGAATTACAAATAAAAAATGGAAAAATTACATTCACAGAAGTATTCAGACCCTTTACTCCATATACTGTTGAAGCAGCTTTGGCAGCTTTCTCCCATTCTTCTCTGCAGATCCTCTCAAGTTCTGTCAGGTTGGATGGGGAGCGTTGCTGCACAGATTTTTTTCAGGTCTCTCCAGAGATGTCCGATTAGTTTTCAAGTCCGAGCTCTGGCTGGGCCACTCAAAGACAGAGACTTGTCCCGAAGCCACTCCTGCGTTGTCTTGGCTGTGTGCTTAAGGTCATTGTCCTGTTGGAAGGTGAACCTTCGACCCAGTCTGAGGTCCTGAGCGCTCTGGAGCGGGTTTTCATCAAGGATCTCTCTATACTTTGCTCCATTCATCTTTCCCTCGATACTGACTAGTCTCCCAGTCCCTGCTGTTGAAAAACATCCCCACATCATGATGCTGTGACCACCATGCTTCACCTTAGGGATAGCATTGGCCAGGTGTTAAGTGGTGCCTGGTTTCCTCCAGATGTGACGCTTGGCATTCAGGCCAAGGAGTTCAATCTTGTTTTAAGCACTCCAGATAATCTTGTTTGTCATATTCTGAGAGTCCTTTAGGTGCCTTTTGGCAAACTCCACGAGGGCTGTCCTGTGCCTTTCACTGAGGAATGGCTTCCGTCTGGCCACTCTACCATAAATGCCTGATTGGTGGAGTCCTGCAGAGATGGTTGTCCTTCAGGAAGGTTCTCCCATCACCACAGAGGAACTCTGGAGCTCTGTCAGAGTGACCATCGGGTTCACCTCCTTGAACAAAACCCTTCTCCCCCGATTGCTCAGTTTTGGCCGGGCGGCCAGCTCTAGGTAGAGTCTTGGTGGTTCCAAACTTCTCCCATTTAAGAATGATGGAGGCCACTGTGTTCTTGGGGACCTTCAATGCTAAAGAATTTTTTTGGTACCCTTCCCCAGATCTTGTCTCGACACAATCCTGTCTTGGAGCTCTACGGAAAATTCCTTTACCTCATGGCTTGGTTTTTGCTCTGACATGCACTGTCAATTGTGGGACCTTATATGGGGGCTCCCGAGTGGCACAGCGGTCTAAGGCACTGCATCGCAGTGCTAGAGGCATCACTACAGACCTGGGTTCGATCCCGGGCTTTATCACAACCGGCCATGATCGGGAGTCCCATAGGGCGGCGCACAATTGGCCCAGCGTCGTTCTGGTTAAGGTTTGGCCATCATTGTAAATAAGAATTTGTTCTTAACTGACTTGCCTAGTAAAATAAATGTTAAATAACAATAAATAAAAATCTAGACAGGCCAAATCATGTCCAATCAATTGAATTTACCGCAGGTAAGAAGAACTCCAAGTTGTAGAAACATCAAGGATGATCAATGGAAACAGGATGCACCTAAGATCAATTTCGAGTCTCATAGGAAAGTGTCTGAATACTTTTTGTTTTCGCTTTGTCTTTATGGGGTGTGTAGGTTGATGAGGAAAAACATTTACTTAATCCATTTCAGAATAAGGCTGTAACGTAACAAAATGTGGAAAAAGTGAAGGGATCTGAATACTTTTCGAATGCACTGTATCATAGTACCACAGAATCCACCCAGGACAGTGTCTTTCACCCATCTGAAAATATTTGATATTGACTCCACCTCACTAGGACTTTAATCTCTTCCCCTCTGTGCTCAGTCTAAATCTCTTATCTCCTCTTTGCGTTGGAAGACCAGGTCAGATTGTGGAAGAGTAGTGCAGTTCAGTGCAGCTCCTAGCCCTTTGTGGCTATCATTTACACTCAAATAAATCTCTGGATGGGTGTATCTGATGCAGCATCTGCCCACAGACCCACCTCTCGTATTATAGTGTGTGTTATACTGCTATGGCTTTATGGCTGAGAGATGTTTACGATGGCTGATAATGACATCAGTCATAAAAGGAATGCAGTCAGTTAGGGTCCTAACTACTGCTGATGCTGCTGTAGACCCACCTTCAATTACCTGAGTGAGAGAGCAGGTACAGTACATACTGTATATCAACATTGTCCTGTGGTGGAACAGTACAGGGGCTGTTTGGGTTATTGTGCTGGAGAGCAGTGTGACTAAGGTGACCACATTTCCCGGATTGTGCGGGACAATCCCGCATTTAATAAAAAATGAACACTTTTTAAAATATATTTTCATTTTATTATTTCAGTCAGACTTCATATTCATTTGATGAGAATTGACATTCCAACCGGTCTCTTTTGCAGTCACGTTACTCATATGACAAGATATACACTGAGTGTACAAAACATTAGGAACACCTGCTCCATGTCTATGTGCCATTCAGAGGGTGAATGGGCAAGACAAAAGATTTAAGTGCCGGGGTATGGTACTAGGTGCCAGGCGGACCGGTTTGAGTGTGTCAAGAACGGCAATGCTGCTGGGCTTTTCATACTCAACATTTTCCTGTGTGTATCAAGTATGGTCCACCACCTAAAGGAAATCCAGCCAAGTTGACACAACTGTGGGAAGCATTGGAGTCAACATGGGCCAGCATCCCTGTGGAACACTTTCGACACCTTGTAGAGTCCATTCCCCGAGGAATTGAGGCTGTTCTGAGGGCTGAAGGGGGTGCAATCCAATATTAAGAAGGCTTTCCGAATATTTTGTACACTCACTGTATATCATAAGGATGTGGTACTGGTGATGTTAAAGGCAAAATGTAGCCATTTTTATCTCAATGTCAAATTATTTATGGGTAACAATTAAGTACCTGACTGATTGATTGTTTTCAGTCAAAATGCAATTTCTCAAGCAAAACTGTCTGGGAGTGGTCTGCGTGGGGAGGGGAAAACTGAAAACTAGCTGTTATTGTCAGAAAGGTTTGGAACTATTTCTTATTGGTCTATTATCAAATGTACAGTCTGGTGATGTCACCAGGCAGACCAAAACTCCATCCCACCAAAACAGGCTGAAATTTCAGGCTGTCTTTTCAAAAAGCTCTTACGCTAAAAAGGCATTATCATCATTTTCACAATTGCACAGTATCATTCAAACCTCATAGTGGGAAAATATACACTGTCCACATAATTTTGTATATATAATCTTCAAATTAGTGAATTCTGCTATTTCAGCCACACCCGTTGCTGACAGGTGTATAAAATCGAGTGCACAGCCATGTAATCTCCATAGCCAAACATTGGCAGTAGAATGGCCTTACTGAAGAGCTCAGTGACTTTCAACATGGCACCATAATAGGATGCCACCTTTCCAACAAATCAGTTTGTCAAATTTCTGCCCTGCTAGAGCTGCCCCAGTCAACTGTTAGTGCTGTTATTGTGAAGTGGAAACGTCTAGGAGCAATAATGGCTCAACCACAAAGAGGTAGGCCCCACAAGCTCACAGAACCGGACTCTCGAGTCCTGAAGTGTGTAGCATGTAAAAATCGTCTGTCCTCGGCTGCTACACTCACTACAGAGTTCGAAACTGCCTCTGTTAGCAACGTCAGCACAATAACTGTTCATCGGGAGCTTCGTGAATTGGGTTTCCATGGCCAAGCAGCAGCACACAAGCCTAAGATCACCATGCCAATCTTCAGCTGGAGTGGTGTAAAGCTAGCCGCCATTAGACTCTGGAGCAATAGTTCTCTGGAGTGACGAATCACGCTTCAACATCTGGCAGTCCAACGGACGAATCTGGGTTTGGCGGATGGCAGAAGAACGCTACCTGCCCGAATGCATAGTGTAGAGTTTGGTGTAGGAGGAATAATGATCTGGGGTTGTTTTTAATGTTTTTAATTAGCGTACAATGACATACTAGATGATTCTGTGCTTCCAACTTTGTGGTAACAGTTTGGGGAAGCCCCTTTCCTGTTTCAGCATGACAATTCCCCCGTGCACAAAGTGAGGTCCATACAGATATAGTTTGTCGAGATCGGTGTGGAAGAACTTGACTGGCCTGCACAGAGCTCTGACCTCAACCCTATCAAACATCTTCGGGATGAAATTGAACGCCAACTGTGAGCCAGGCCTAATCGCCCAACATCAGTGCCCAACCTCACTAATACTCTTGTGGCTGAATGGAAGCAAGTCCCCGCAGCAATAATCCAACATCTAGTGGAAAGCCTTCCCAGAGGAGTGGAGGCTATTTTAGCAGCAAAGGGGGGGAACCAACTCCGTATTAATGCCCATTGTTTTGGAATTAGATGTTCGACGAGTAGGTATCCAAATACCTTTTGGTCATGTAGTGCATATAAAACACAGGGTAATCACGTTTTTGACTGCACTGGGCCTTCAAACATTTCTCCAATCATTGTTGACATCTGATATTGGTTGTTCCACCAATTCAGTGCCTCTTGAGAAGTGTAACTTGGTAAAAAAATAAAAATCATATTCAACTTCATAAAAAGCTAAAATGTTCCCATCTCAAGAGGTTAAATATGAAAAGTGCCTATTAAGTGCCACATCTCCTTGTGACAGGGGGAATGGAAACTTGTTGTGTGCAGCAGGGAGTGGCAATTGAATGCAAGCTTCATAAAAAAAAAAAAAGAATATTGCTTTAACATTTCTAGCCTGTCTATCTATGGGTAACAGGGTCACTCAGTTTTCTGCCATAAAACACCAGAAAATGGCCAAAAAGATTAGGACCAGCTCACCTGCTTTTTCACTATGAATTGTCTAATAGATATTCAATACACTTTAGCCAGCCTTTATTCATATAAAAAATCTGATTTATTGAATTCTCCATGCAGTCTATATTAAAGGACACTTCATTTAATATAACAGGCTTTTACTTAAAATAGATGGACGCAAAAGGAATTATTTACATGGAACGAACATGCTACTTCACTTAATCCCGTTTTAAAAGTCTCCCTTCCTAACTATTTTACATTCCCTGAGACCAACCAGAAATGTTTCCTTGGCCAAATAGTCCCAGATATTGCAGGACATTTTTGAATGTACCGCAAAATCGTCCCAATGTCTTGCATTTGGGTATTTTAAAATATGGTCACCCTGTGTGATACTAGTGAAGAGAGGAGAGATAGGGGAGGAGACAGGGAATGTAACAAGAGGGAGATATGGCAAGAGAGGGAGAGACAGACGGTGGAACTATAAATAAGAAGGAACTATAAAAAAGAGCGACAGGTAGATTGAGACTGATTTTAGGATTCACAGTCAAAGAAAGATCTCACTACCTATTTCCCATGCACCCAGCCAAACCATCTCTCTCTGTTTTCCTAATGGAGGGATAGATAAGAGCAAAGTTATTTAACTGAAGGGTTCTCTGTGGACGTGCACCCTGAATGTGATAAATATTTACTATTTCCTGAGTTTGAGCCGGATATTTTGGCTAAACAGCAGAGATCTGAGAGGAGCATGTGAACTCTTATTTCCATCTCAACATGTTTGTTTCCCACTGACTGTTATGGCACAGGACACGACACATACACACATCAAATCAAATTGTATTGTCTCATGCTTCGTAAACAACAGTGAAATGCTTACTTCTCAACAGTGCAGAGAGGAAGAAAATAGAGAAATAATAGAAAATTAATAGCATGTAATAAAATATAATATACAATGAGTAATGATAACTTGGGGTTCCAATATCTAGTCGGTGTGCAGGTGTACGGGGTAATTGAGATAGATACAGTGGCCTCAGAAAGTATTTATCCTGCTCAACTTATTCCACATTTTGTTGTGTTACAGTCTGAATTCAAAATTGATTAAATATACACTACCGTTCAAAAGTTTGGGGTCACTTAAACATTTCCTTGTTTTTTTGTCCATTAAAATAACATAAAATTGATCAGAAATACAGTGTAGACATTGTTAAATGTTGTAAATGACTATTGTAGCTGGAAACAGATGATTGTACGCCTATGTAGGTGTTCCATTAACAGAGGCCCATTATCAGAAACTATCACTCCTGTGTTCCAATGGCACATTGTGTTAGCTAATCCAAGTTTATAATTTTATAAGGCTAATTGATCATTAGAAACCCCTTTTGCAATGATGTTAGGACAGAAGCAATAAAACTGGCCTTTTAGACTAGTTGAGTATCTGGAGCATCAAGCATTTGTGGGTTCGATTAGGGGCTCACTGTTTTTTGCAGTTTTTGCTTTCGTGCCTTATTGCAAAAAGGATGCATTTTTTGGAATATGTTTATACTGTACAGGCTTCTTTTCACTCTGTCATTTAGGTTAATATTGTGGAGTAACTACAATGTTGTTGAGCCATCCTCAGTTGTCTCCTATCACAGCCATTAAACTCTTAACTGTTTCAAAGTCACCATTGGCCTCATGGTGAAAAATTCCTGAGTGGCTTCCTTCCTCTCCGGCAACTGAGTTAGGAAGGATGACTGTATTTTTATTTTATTTTTTTATTTAACCTTTATTTAACCAGGTAGGCTAGTTGAGAACAAGTTCTCATTTGCAACTGCGACCTGGCCAAGATGGAGCATAGCAGTGTGAACAGACAACAAAGAGTTACACATGGAGTAAACAATTAACAAGGCAATAACACAGTAGAAAAAAAGGGGAGTCTATATACATTGTGTGCAAAAGGCATGAGGTAGGCGAATAATTACAATTTTGCAGATTAACACTGGAGTGATAAATGATCAGATGGTCATGTACAGGTAGAGATATTGGTGTGCTAAAGAGCAGAGAAGTAAATAAATAAAAACAGTATGGGGATGAGGTAGGTGAAAATGGGTGGGCTATTTACCAATAGACTATGTACAGCTGCAGCGATC
Source organism: Oncorhynchus kisutch (assembly GCF_002021735.2). NCBI lineage: Eukaryota > Metazoa > Chordata > Actinopteri > Salmoniformes > Salmonidae > Oncorhynchus > Oncorhynchus kisutch. Next base: position 33,918,970 of record NC_034176.2, read on the forward strand.
GGTTAGCTGCTCAGATAGCAGATGTTTGAAGTTGGTGAGGGAGATAAAAGTCTCCAACTTCAGCGATTTTTGCAATTCGTTCCAGTCACAGGCAGCAGAGAACTGGAACGAAAGGCGGCCAAATGAGGTGTTGGCTTTAGGGATGATCAGTGAGATACACCTGCTGGAGCGCGTGCTACGGATGGGTGTTGCCATCGTGACCAGTGAACTGAGATAAGGCGGAGCTTTACCTAGCATGGACTTGTAGATGACCTGGAGCCAGTGGGTCTGGCGACGAATATGTAGCAAGGGCCAGCCGACTAGAGCATACAAGTCGCAGTGGTGGGTGGTATAAGGTGGTGCTTTAGTGACAAAACGGATGGCACTGTGATAAACTGCATCCAGTTTGCTGAGTAGAGTGTTGGAAGCAATTTTGTAGATGACATCGCCGAAGTCGAGGATCGGTAGGATAGTCAGTTTTACTAGGGTAAGTTTGGCGGCGTGAGTGAAGGAAGCTTTGTTGCGGAATAGAAAGCCGACTCTTGATTTGATTTTCGATTGGCGATGTTTGATATGAGTCTGGAAGGAGAGTTTACAGTCTAGCCAGACACCTAGGTACTTATAGATGTCCACATATTTAAGGTCGGAACCATCCAGGGTGGTGATGCTGGTCAGGCGTGCGGGTGCAGGCAGCGAACGGTTGAAAAGCATGCATTTGGTTTTACTAGCGTTTAAGAGCAGTTGGAGGCCACGGAAGGAGTGTTGTATGGCATTGAAGCTCGTTTGGAGGTTAGATAGCACAGTGTCCAAGGACGGGCCGGAAGTATATAGAATGGTGTCGTCTGCGTAGAGGTGGATCAGGGAATTGCCCGCAGCAAGAGCAACATCATTGATATATACAGAGAAAAGAGTCGGCCCGAGAATTTAACCCTGTGGCACCCCCATAGAGACTGCCAGAGGACCGGACAGCATGCCCTCCGATTTGACACACTGAACTCGGTCTGCAAAGTAATTGGTGAACCAGGCAAGGCAGTCATCCGAAAAACCGAGGCTACTGAGTCTGCCGATAAGAATATGGTGATTGACAGAGTCGAAAGCATTGGCAAGGTCGATGAAGACGGCTGCACAGTACTGTCTTTTATCGATGGCGGTTATGATATCGTTTAGTACCTTGAGCGTGGCTGAGGTGCACCCGTGACCAGCTCGGAAACCAGATTGCACAGCGGAGAAGGTACGGTGGGATTCGAGATGGTCAGTGACCTGTTTGTTGACTTGGCTTTCGAAGACCTTAGATAGGCAGGGCAGGATGGATATAGGTCTGTAACAGTTTGGGTCCAGGGTGTCTCCCCCTTTGAAGAGGGGGATGACTGCGGCAGCTTTCCAATCCTTGGGGATCTCAGACGATATGAAAGAGAGGTTAAACTGGTAATAGGGGTTGCGACAATGGCGGCGGATAGTTTCAGAAATAGAGGGTCCAGATTGTCAAGCCCAGCTGATTTGTACGGGTCCAGGTTTTGCAGCTCTTTCAGAACATCTGCTGTCTGGATTTGGGTAAAGGAGAGCCTGGAGAGGCTTGGGCGAGTAGCTGCGGGGGGGGGGGGGGGGGCGGAGCTGTTGGCCGAGGTTGGAGTAGCCAGGCGGAAGGCATGGCCAGCCGTTGAGAAATGCTTGTTGAAGTTTTCGATAATCATGGATTTATCGGTGGTGACCGTGTTACCTAGCCTCAGTGCAGTGGGCAGCTGGGAGGAGGTGCTCTTGTTCTCCATGGACTTCACAGTGTCCCAGAACTTTTTGGAGTTGGAGCTACAGGATGCAAACTTCTGCCTGAAGAAGCTGGCCTTAGCTTTCCTGACTGACTGCGTGTATTGGTTCCTGACTTCCCTGAACAGTTGCATATCGCGGGGACTATTTGATGCTATTGCAGTCCGCCACAGGACGTTTTTGTGCTGGTCGAGGGCAGTCAGGTCTGGAGTGAACCAAGGGCTATATCTGTTCTTAGTTCTGCATTTTTTGAATGGAGCATGCTTATCTAAAATGGTGAGGAAGTTACTTTTAAAGAATGACCAGGCATCCTCAACTGACGGGATGAGGTCAATGTCCTTCCAGGATACCCGGGCCAGGTCGATTAGAAAGGCCTGCTCACAGAAGTGTTTTAGGGAGCGTTTGACAGTGATGAGGGGTGGTCGTTTGACTGCGGCTCCGTAGCGGATACAGGCAATGAGGCAGTGATCGCTGAGATCCTGGTTGAAGACAGCGGAGGTGTATTTGGAGGGCCAGTTGGTCAGGATGACGTATCTTCGTAGTGACTGGGTGTATTGATACACCATGCAAAGTCTAATTAGTAACTTCACTATGCTCAAAGGGATGTTCAGTGTCTGTTTTTTTCTACCCATCTACCAATAGGTGCCCTTCTTTGCGAGGCATTGGAAAACCTCCCTTGTTTAATCTGTGTATGGAATTCACTGCGTGTCTGAGGGACCTTACAGCTTCTCAACAATATATGTGTGAGGTACAGAGATGAGGTTGTCATTAAAAAAATGATTGCACACAGTGAGTCCATAAAATATATATTTTTCTCATAAACTTATTTAGGCTTGCCGTAACAAAGTGGTTGAATACTTGTTGACTCGAGACTTTTCAGCTTTTTATTTTTTTGTAAAAATATCTATAAACATAATTTCACTTTGACATTAGTGGCTATTTTGTGTAAGCCAGTGACACAAAATCTCAATTGAATCCATTTTAAATTCAGACTGTAACACAACACAATGTGGAAAAAGTCAAGTGTTGTGAATACTTATTTAAGGCACTGGAATGTATTTGGAATAGAGTGGCTAGGCAACAGGATAGACAAACAGTAGCAGCAGCTTATGTAAAGAGTAAAAAAAAGTTAGTGCAAAAGGGGTCAATGCAGATAGTCCAGGTAGCAATTTGGTTAACTATTTAGCAGTCTTATGGTTTGGGGGTAGAATCTGTTCAGGGTCCTGTTGGTTCCAGACTTGGTGCATCAGTACCGCTTACTGTGCAGTAGCAGAGAGAGCAGTCTATGACTTGGGTGACTGGAGTCATTAACAATTGTTTGTACCTTCCTCTGACACTGCCTGGTATAAGGGTCCTGGATGGCAGGATGCTTGGCCTCAGTGATGTACTGGACCGTAAGCATTAGCGCCTTATGGTCGGATGCCAAGCAGTTGCCATACCAGGCGGTGATGCAACCGTTCAGGATCTGTAGAACCTTTTGATGATCTGGGGACACATGCCAAATCTTTTCAGTCTCCTGAGGGGGAAAAGGTGTTGTCATTCCCTCTTCACGACTGTCTTGGTGTGTTTGGACCATGATAGCTTGTTGGTGATGTGGACACAAAGGAACTTGAAACTCTCAACCCGCTCCACTACAGCCCCGGGAGCGTGTTCAGCCCTCCTTTACCTGTAGTCCACGATCAGCGCCTTTGTCTTGCTCACGTTGAGGGAGGGATTGTTGTCCTGGCACCACACTGCCAGGTCTCTAACCTCCTCCCTATAGGCTGTCGCATTGTTGTCGGTGATCAGGCCTACCACCGTTGTGTAGTCAGCAAACTTAATGATGGCCACGCCATTGTGGGTGAACAGGAATTACAGGAGGGGACTGAGCACACCTCTGAGGGGCCCCCGTGTTGAGGATCAGCGTGGCAGATGTGTTGTTGCCTACCCTTACCACCTGGGGTCGGCCCGTCAGGAAATCCAGGATCCAGTTGCAGAGGGAGGTGTTTAGTCCCAGGGTTCTTAGCTTAGTGATGCGCTTGGAGGGCATTATGGTGTTGAACGTTGAGCTGTAGTCAATGAACAGCACTCTCACATAGGCGTTCCTCTGGTCCAGGTAGGAGAGAGCAGTGTGGAGTTCAATCACCTTATGCAGTGATGTAGGGCTGTTGCGGGTATCCTATTACCGCCACACCATCGATCTTGAGTCATGAAGGCAGTCAAATTCCACCTGACAGTTTAGTCACGGTAATTAGGCTTCTCCAAGCACATCTTTTAGACAACTAAAAGATATGCAACATGAAAATATTGTCTCATTTACATTGTGTAATTTTAACTAGCCCCGGCGATAGGCTATCCAAAGTCAATCCAATTTTGCCACGGTCTCACACCAGCCGGCTGAAGTTAATGGAGGAAATAATTAAAGTAACTCTTCCCACCTGCGAAAACACAAGAGACACCCACATCAAACCACACCCCCAAACCAACTCACGTTTCAATTCAGTCATCATGACAACGAGCATTTCTTAATGAACCAAATCTAAAATGAGGTCAAATCAGGAAGTGCGGTCGGCCTATAAACCTTTCTGCCTTGAAATTGAAAAGTGAGTTGGGCAGTGAGCGAGCGCTGGCTCAGGAGTGAATAGTGAAGCATGCTGAAATGTCTCTGGTCGCCATGGGAGACGTTGAATAATGCATGGTGAATAATGCATGGTAAAAGCAAAGGAATTTTCTCATCTCTCAGACAAGCACAACCGGTCTTTTCTCTCCTGGCTTAGTCTTAGCGTTTTGTTTCCACCACTACTGGTTTCCATTCTCAGTACAGTTCTAGGGAACGGCCCCAACCACACACACACACATGTTCCCACACACACCATTATTCTACAGAGTAATGACCAAATAGTAACTTGATACTCTTATTTACACCAAGTTGTTTTCCTCAACAAATCAATTCAGACCCGCCAAACCCAGATGTGCATCAGTGTGTGTGTTTCATGCAGAGGGGCATCTTTTCTCTATTTCCTCTTCTCTCATTCAGGAAGTGGACTAATGGCATTTGAGAGGATGGAGGGAGTGAAGAAAAAGGTGGGGGTCGAGGGCACAGGAGAGAGGGAGGGAGCTGTTAGTGAGTTCCTTCCTGTGCTGTGTCATTTGTATTTCCTGTGGTAATGGTGACCTTGAGACCAGTACACCCCCCCCCCCCCCCCACACACACACACACACAGGGTGAGGCAGGTTAGAGTGAGAGAGTTAGGTAGTATAGAAGAAGAGCAAGGCAGAGTGAGACAGTTTTGCTTTTTGAGCCAGTGTTGAGTCAGACAGAGTGATCCAGACAGTGAGACAGAGACGACACAGTGTGTTGGGATTCCACTCACGTCTATCCGAGTCTCTTTATTCTCTTCTGTAATCAGCTGACATGAGTTCCTCCCTCCCAGTGTTGGAACACACCTGAGGAACGCCACTCTATCCTGACACACACACACACACTTGGATACACACAAAGAATGCAGATGCACAGAACAGTGCTACTATAGGAATTAATAGAAAAATATTGAAATGAATAGCTATAGATGAATAAGTAATGAGAAGGATAGAGATAAAAAAGTTAGATAACTGTACAGTAGATAGATACAGTATATGTAAAAGGGTGGAGAATTGACAAGTTGTTTGGAATCTGGGTTGAGCAGGCAGCGTGAAGTAGAGGCAGACCACAAAGGAACAGTTTTAAACATGCATTTTTAGGCCGTGGCTACGGAGTTTTCGCCCCCACGCCACTCTGGAAACCTCTTTCTTAAAGCTAAGGATTCGGATCACTTTCTGCGCATGTGTTATTTTTACACACATATTCGTTTTTCTAACATAGCTGCTGCTCATACTCCCCCTCCCTTCACTCACCCTCTTCTGAACCATGATGATGTAGCCTATCTCTGCCTCACATTTCTGAACAGCTGGAGAGAAAAAAAACCTGCGGCGATTTGAACAACCATTCCAAAACATATATATTATGAAGGCGAAAACTTTCTCTGTCCGTCTGTTGAAACGTATATCGCAGTTGCACAAGCAGGACGCAGTCCCTACTCTACACATTTTGTGTGATGATGTAGGCTAATCTTTATAATTGCTGCCATATCGTAGTTTCTGGAAAAAGAACACTACTTGGCTGTCTGCCTCCTGCACAGTTTAGCCAGTGTTTGCAATGATGATGAAAAAAAAAACATTCAATCACTAATTAGACTACGTGTCTGTCTTGCTGCATTCCACCTCTGGGCAGCCAAACGTTCTAGGCAGCTGAGCGGTGCCATAGTTATGCCGATATCGTGGTGAGAGTAAATAGCTGCATGTAACTCATTAGCTAAGAAGAACATTACATCGCTAGACTGCCTCTTTGTGTCGTGGTTATGTTTGCAATACTGACAACCTAACTTTGTACGATCACATCAATAATGTATTTTGTGTACAACATGTAAATAGCTGCATGTAGCCTACTCCCCTCCTGAAAAAAATAACATGAAATCACGCTCTTGCTTACTGAGCCATGGACTGTAATAGACAGTTCGAACAGTTTTGCCTACAACGTGAAGTTTGTAGGCTACCTCAGTCACCAGACAAATGCGACGAAGGAGTGGGGAGCCGCAGCAGCGCACTCAGCACAGCAGCGGAGTGGACACACGGGGAAAAAAAGACAAAAAAATTCTGAACAGAAATATCCATATTTTCTTCCTGGGCAAATTGGGATACAGAAACTGTGTCCATAGCCACTCCATCATTTAAGGCACATGGTTCTCCAAAAAAAACGTGGCAATCAAGTTCCAAACATCAATCGATTCCCACAGTTAAGTTCTCGATATTTTGCTTTCAGTTTTCAGTTACTCCAGTTTCATTCCTATTTTACTTCATCATCATGCTAATTAAAATCAGAAACATACAAGCCATACAGAAAACAAAAATGGGCACAGGAACTGGTGCAGTCCAGCAGGCAGGTGTCCATTTTCTATATTATACAACTCAACACAAACTTAATTTGCTTTCACAAAGACTTATTCCACATTTTCTTGTGTTAACAGCCTGAATTCAAAATGGATTACATATATTTTTCTCACCCATCTACACACAATACCTCCATAATGACAAATAAAATAAAAAACTACTTTTTCAAAAGTTTTGCAAATGTATTGGAAATTAAAATACAGAAATATCTAATTTCTCAAGTATTCACACCCCTTTGCTATGGCATTGAGCTCAGGTTAATCCAATTTACTTTGATCATCCTTGAGACTTCACGACAACATGATTGGAGTCCACCTGTGGCTAATTCAAAAATATGGAACAACTCAGACTCTGCCTAGAGCTGGTCGTCTGACCAAACTTAGTAACCGGGCAAGAAGGACCATGGGTCAGGGAGGTGACCAAGAACCCAATGAACACGCTGACAGAACTACAGTTTCTTGGCTGAGATGGGATAACTTGCCAGAAGTACAACAATCTCTACAGCACTTCACCAATCTGGGCAGTTTGGGAGATTGGCCAGACAGAAACCACTCGTGAGAAAAAGGCACATGTCAGCACACCTGGAGTTTGCATAAGGCAAAAGATTCTGTGGTCTGATGAGACAAACATCTAAGTCTTTGTCCTAAAAGCGCAAATCATTGATGAGAACCTGCTTCAGAGTGCAAATGACCTTAGACTGGGGGCGAAGATTTACATTCCAACAGAACAATGATCACATACATACAGCATACAGTCAAAGCAACACTGAAATGGCTTCAGAACAAGAATGTGAAAGCCCAGACAAATACATTTGTAAAAATGTATAAAATCATGTTTTCACTTTGTCATTATGGAGTATTGTGTGTAGATTGGTGAGAAAATAAATACATGTAATACATTTCTAATTTAGGCTGTAACGCAACAGAATGTCAAGGGGTATGAATACTTTCTGAAGGAACATTATACAGTGGATTCAGGAAAGTATTCAGACCTCTTGACTTTTTCCACATTTTGTTACGTTACAGCCTTATTCTAAAATTATATAGTTTTCCCCCTCATTAATCTACACACAATACCCCATAATGACGAAGCAAAAACAGGTTTGTAGAAATTTTGCAAATTTATTACAAATAAAAAACTGAAATATACGCATTTACATAACAATTCAGACCCGTTACTCAGTACTTTGTTGAAGCATCTTTGGCAGCGATTTCAACCTCTAGTCTTCTTGGATATGACACTATAAGCTTGGCACACATGTATTTGGGGAGTTTCTCTCATTCTTCTCTGCAGATCCTCTCAAGCTCTGTCCGGTTGGAAGGGGAGCGTCGCTGGACAGCTATTTTCCGGTCTCTCCACAGATTTCGATCGGGTTCAATTCCGGGCTCTGGCTGGGCCACTCAAGGACATTCAGAGGCTTGTCCCGAAGCCATTGCTGCATTATCTTGGCTGTTGGCTTAGGGTCGTTGTCCTGTTGGAAGGTGAACCTTTCCTCAGTCTGAGGTCCTGAGCACTCTGGAGCAGGTTTTCATCAAGGAACTCTTTGTACTTTGCTCAGTTCATCTTTCCCTCGATCCTGACTAGTCTTCCAGTCACTGCCGCAGAAAAACATCCCCACAGCATGTCCTGCCACCACCATACTTCACCGTAGGGATCTACCAGGTTTCCTCACGATGTGACGCTTGGCATTCAGGCCAAAGAGTTTATCTTGGTTTCGTCAGACCAGATAATCTTGTTTGTCATATTCTGAGAGTCATTTAGGTGCCTTTTGGAAAACTCCAAGCGAGCTGTCAGTTGCCTTTTACTGAGGAGTGGCTTCTGTCTAGCCACTCTACCATAAAGGCCTGATTGGTGGAGTGCTGCAGAGATGGTTGTCCTTCTGGAAGGTTCTCCCATCTCCACAGAGGAACTCTGGAGCTCTGTCAGAGTGTCCATCGGGTTCTTGGTCATCTCCCTGACCAGGGCCCTTCTCCTCAGATTGCTCAATTTGGCCGGGCGGCCAGTTCTAGGAAGAGTCTTGGTGTTTCCAAACTTCTTCCATTGAAGAATGATGGAGGCCACTGTGTTCTTGGGGACCTGCAATGCTGCAGAAATGTTTTGGTACCCTTTCCCAGATCTGTGCCTCGACACAATCCTGTCTCGTAGCTCTACGGAGTATTCCATTCGGCCTCACGGCTTGGTTTTTGCTCTGACATGCACTATCAACTGTGGGACCTTATATGGGGGCTCCCGAGTGGCACAGCGGTCTAAGGCTTATATTGAAAGGTGTGTGCCTTTCCAAAACATGTCCAGTCAATTTAATTTACCACAAGGGTACTCCAATCAAGTTGTAGAAACATCTCAAGAATGTTTAATGGAAATAGGGTGCACCTAAGCTCAATTTCGAGTCTTATAGCAAAGGGTCTGAATACTTATGTAAATAATGTATTTCTGTTTTTATTTACATACGTTTGCAGAAATGTCTAAAAACATGTTTTCACGTTGTCATTAGGGGGTATTGTGTGTAGATTGAAGAGGAAATAAAGTTACAATTAACAAATTGTGGAAAAAGGGAAGGGGTCTGAATACTTTCCAAGTGTACTATATATAGCACAGTGTGAACACCTTTTTGACCAGAGGCATAGGGAGTTTGGAATGCAAGGTCACTCTGTTAACCTGTAGAATGGATGCTGAGGTTTTAGTGTAATACTAGACTGTCCTGAGATCAGTGTAACAGTATGGTTAGCATAGTGTAACCCTGTAACAATATAGTTAGTGTAGTGTAACCCTGTCCTCCAGAGTGGTGCTGTGAATAATTTAGATGACAAATGAGTTTGCCAGGAGGTCCAGGTGTTGTTCTGAGTGGGAGGGGTGAGAGTGTTTCCACTGCTTCAGGTTTCCTCAGTCACATCAAACACCTCAGAACTCAAAACTTAAAAGGTCCAATGCAGCCATTTTTATCTCAATATCAAATCATTTCTAGGTAACAATTATGTACCTTACCATGATTGTTTTTCAATTAAAATTTCAAAAACAAACAAACAGCTTCTTAGCAAAGGGCAATTTCTCAAGCAATAATTTAGCAAAGACTGTTTCAGGTAGCCTTCCATAAGCTTCCCACAATAAGTTGGCCCATTCCTCCTGACAGAGCTGGTGTAACTGAATCAAGGTTTGTAGGCCTCCTTGCTCGCACAAGCTTTTTATGTTCTGCCCACAAATTTCCTATGGGATTGAGGTCAGAGCATTGTGATGGCCACTCCAATACCATGACTTTGTTGTCCTTAAGCCATTTTGTCACAACTTTGGAAGTATGCTTGGGGTCATTGTCCATTTGGAAGACCCATTTGCGACCAAGCCTTAACTTCCTGACTGATGTCCTTAGATGTTGCTTCAATATATCCACCTAATTTTCTTCCCGCATGATGCCATCTATTTTGTGAAGTGCACCAGTCCCTCCTGCAGCAAAGCACCTCTTCAACATGATGCTGCCACCCCCTTGCTTCATGATTGGGATGGTGTTCTTTGGCTTGCAAGCCTCCCCCTTTTCCTCCAAACATAACGATGGTCATTAAGGCCAAACAGTTCTATTTTTGTTACATCAGACCAGAGGACATTTCTCAAAAAAGTACGATCTTTGTCCCCATGTACAGTTGCAAACCGTAGTCTGGCTTTTTTATAGCGGTTTTGGAGCAGTGGCTTCTTCCTTCCTGAGCGGCCTTTCAGGTTATGTCGATATAGGACTCGTTTTACTGTGGATATAGATACTTTTGTACCTGTTTCCTCCAGCACCTTCACAAGGTCCTTTGCTGTTGTTCTGGGATTGATTTGCACTTTTCGCATCAAATTACGTTCATCTCTAGGAGACAGAAGGCGTCTCCTTCCTGAGCAGTATGACGGCTGCGTGGTCCCATGGAGTTTATACTTGCTTACTGTTGATTGTACAGATGAACGTGGTACCTTCAGGCATTTGGAAATTGCTCCCAAGGATGAACCAGACGTGTGGAGGTCTACAAATTATTTTCTGAGGTCTTGGCTAATTTCTTTAGATTTTCCCATGTTGTCAAGCAAAGAGACACTGAGTTTGAAGGTAGGCCTTGAAATACATCTACAGGTACACCTTCAATTGACTCAAATGATGTTAATTAGCCTATCAGAAGTTCTAAAGCCATGACATGGAATGTCTGGAGTTTTCCAAGCTGTTTAAAGGCACAGTCAACTTAGTGTATGTAAACTTATGACCCACTGGAATTGTGATACAGTAAATTATAAGTAAAATAATCTGTCTGTAAACAATTTTTGGAAAAATGACTTATGCACAAAGTAGATGTCCTAACCGACTTGCCAAAACTATAATTTGTTAACCTCTCTGGGATATGTGGGACGCTAGCGACCAATTTCTAAAGACTGGTGGCATCCAGTGGAAGCGGTAGGAACTGCAATAAGGTCCCTTAGAAATCTGGATTCCCGTTGAAAACCATTGAAAAGAGTGACCCCCAAATGTTTTTATTCTGAATGGTTTGTCCTCTGGGTTTCGCCTGCTACATAAGTTATGTTATACTCAGACATGATTCAAACAGTTTTAGAAACTTCAGAGTGTTTTCTATCCAAATACTAATAATATGCATATCTTATCTTCTGGGGATGAGTAGCAGGCATCAGGATGTGAAAATACTGCCCCCTGTCACCAAGAAGTTAACAAGAAATTTGTGGAGTAGTTGAAAAACGAGTTTTAATGACTCCAACCTAAGTGTATGTAAACTTCCGACTTCAACTGTATATGTATGTATGTACGTACGTACAGTGGGGCAAAAAAGTATTTAGTCAGCCACCAATTGTGCAAGTTTTCCCACTTAAAAATATGACAGGCCTGTAATTTTCATCATAGGTACACTTCAACTATGACAGACAAAATTAGAAGAAAAAAAATCCAGAAAATCACATTGTAGGATTTTTTATGAATTTATTTGCAAATTCTGGTGGAAAATAAGTATTTGGTCAATAACAAAAGTTTATCTCAATACGTTGTTATATACCCTTTGTTGGCAATGACAGAGGTCAAACATGTTCTGTAAGTCTTCACAAGGTTTTCCACACTGTTGCTGGTTTTTTGGCCCATTCCTCCATGCAGATCTCCTCTAGAGTAGTGATGTTTTGGGGTTGTTGCTGGGCAACACAGACTTTCAACTCCCTCCAAAGATTTTCTATGGGATTGAGATCTGGAGACTGGCTAGGCCACTCCAGGACCTTGAAATGCTTCTTACGAAGCCACTCCTTCGTTGCCCGGGTGGTGTGTTTGGGATCATTGTCATGCTGAAAGACCCAGCCACGTTTCATCTTCAATGCCCTTGCTGATGGAAGGAGGTTTTCACTCAAAATCTCACGATACATGGCCCCATTCATTCTTTCCTTTACACGGATCAGTCGTCCTGGTCCCTTTGCAGAAAAACAGACCCAAAGCATGATGTTTCCACCCCCTTGCTTCACAGTAGGTATGGTGTTCTCTGGATGCAACTCAGCATTCTTTGTCCTCCAAACACGACGAGTTGAGTTTTTACCAAAAAAGTTATATTTTGGTTTCATCTGACCATATGACATTCTCCCAATCTTCTTCTGGATCATCCAAATGCTCTCTAGCAAACTTCAGACGGGCCTGGACATGTACTGGCTTAAGCAGAGGGACACGTCTGGCACTGCAGGATTTGAGTCCCTGGCGGCGTAGTGTGTTACTGATGGTAGGCTTTGTTACTTTGGTCCCAGCTCTCTGCAGGTCATTCACTAGGTCCTCCGTGTGGTTCTGGGATTTTTGCTCACCGTTCTTGTGATCATTTTCACCCCACGGGGTGAGATCTTGCATGGAGCCCCAGATCGAGGAAGATTATCAGTGGTCTTGTATGTCTTCCATTTCCTAATAATTGCTCCCACAGTTGATTACTTCAAACCAAGCTGCTTACCTATTGCAGATTCAGTCTTCCCAGCCTGGTGCAGGTCTACAATTTTGTTTCTGGTGTCCTTTGACAGCTCTTTGGTCTTGGCCATAGTGGAGTTTGGAGTGTGACTGTTTGAGGTTGTTGACAGGTGTCTTTTATACTGATAACAAGTTCAAACAGGTGCTATTAATACAGGTAACGAGTGGAGAACATAGGAGCCTCTTAAAGAAGAAGTTACAGGTCTATGTGAGCCAGAAATCTTGCTTGTTTGTAGGTGACCAAATACTTATTTTCCACCATAATTTGCAAATAAATTCATTAAAAATCCTACAATGTGATTTTCTGGATTTTTCCCCCTCATTTTGTCTGTCATAGTTGAAGTGTACCTATGATGAAAATTACAGGCCTCTCTCATCTTTTTAAGTGGGAGAACTTGCACAATTGGTGGCTGACTAAATACTTTTTTGCCCCACTGTATGTGTCTTTTGTATGTTTTTTTATACAATACATGCAACATATAAGTCAGATATTACAATAATCTCCTATGAATCTTGTATGTGTATTTGCTGCCATATAGTTACACATTCCAGTTCGAATATATAAGAATCTTGTTAAATTCTTCTATATCGTTTTTCGATATTGGTGTGTACACATGGCATTGTTTAATCTGTAAACCATGGTAACACACAAAACACACACAGTCCAACCTGGCGTACGTAAGACTTACCAACTGTGTTCCTAATGAGAGCTTGAAAGGTATGTGTGTGGTTGAGGTGACGTTCAGTTTAATTCAGAAATAAATTAAAACAACTCCTGTGGTAGCTCTGTGTTTTAGCCAGGGGCTGGGAGCTTGTTGTGTAGAGACTCTCTGTGTTGTGTGTTGCAGGGGCTTTGGGGCTGGGAGCTTGTTGTGTAGAGACTCTCTGTGTAGTGTGTTGCAGGGGCTTTGGGTCTGGGAGCTTGTTGTGTAGAGACTCTCTGTGTAGTGTGTTGCAGGGGCTTTGGGGCTGGGAGCTTGTTGTGTAGAGACTCTCTGTGTAGTGTGTTGCAGGGGCTTTGGGGCTGGGAGCTTGTTGTGTAGAGACTCTCTGTGTGGTGTGTTGCAGGGGCTTTGGGGCTGGGAGCTTGTTGTGTAGAGACTCTCTGTGTAGTGTGTTGCAGGGGCTTTGGAGCTGGGAGCTTGTTGTGTAGAGACTCTCTGTGTAGTGTGTTGCAGGGGCTTTGGGGCTGGGAGCTTGTTGTGTAGAGACACTCTGTGTAGTGTGTTTTTGGGGCTGGGAGCTTGTTGTGTAGAGACTCTGTGTTGTGTGTTGCAGGGGCTTTGGGGCTGGGAGCTTGTTGTGTAGAGACTCTGTGTGGTGTGTTGCAGGGGCTTTGGGGCTGGGAGCTTGTTGTGTAGAGACTCTCTGTGTAGTGTGTTGCAGGGGCTTTGGGGCTGGGAGCTTGTTGTGTAGAGACTCTCTGTGTAGTGTGTTGCAGGGGCTTTGGGGCTGGGAGCTTGTTGTGTAGAGACACTCTGTGTAGTGTGTTTTTGGGGCTGGGAGCTTGTTGTGTAGAGACTCTCTGTGTTGTGTGTTGCAGGGGCTTTGGGGCTGGGAGCTTGTTGTGTAGAGACTCTGTGTGGTGTGTTGCAGGGGCTTTGGGGCTGGGAGCTTGTTGTGTAGAGACTCTCTGTGTAGTGTGTTGCAGGGGCTTTGGGGCTGGGAGCTTGTTGTGTAGAGACTCTCTGTGTAGTGTGTTGCAGGGGCTTTGGGGCTGGGAGCTTGTTGTGTAGAGACTCTTCTGTGTAGTGTGTTGCACAGGCTTTGGGGCTGGGAGCTTGTTGTGTAGAGACCCTCTATGTAGTGTGTTGCAGGGGCTTTGGGGCTGGGAGGTTATTGTTTTTGTTTATCCCCATGGAGGAGGCTGCTGTGCTGTGGGGGCAGGGAATATCTTGGTAATGTTTTTCTTGTTGCTTTATTTGGCAAAGGCTGCCTTGTCAGCAGGTCAGGTAGATATTTCTCTCCCCCCCTCTTTCTTGCGCACATGAACACAGGTACACGCTCTCTCTCGCTCGCTCGCTGTCTCTCGCTCTCGCTTGCTCTCTCTCGCTCGCTCTCTCTCGCTCTCTCTCTCTCGCTCTCTCTCGCTCTCTCTCTCTCGCTCTTTCTTTCTCTCTTACTCTCAGCAGACTCAGCAGACCTCCAGGCTGCCAGTGAGTGAAAAGCATGCTGGGTAAACCGGAGTTAGAGGAGAAACAGAGGCAGGGGGAAAAAACAGTAACACTTCCAGAGTGCATTACTTTGAACACACACACACACACACACACACACACACACACACACACACACACACACACACACACACACACACACACACACACACACACAAGTATTTAACACACCTTTCCTGAACAATGTTCTCCACCACTGAGCCATCATTCCATACCTTCATCTGTTTAAGCACAGTACACAAACTCTGTTTACACATAGAGCAGTACCTTATGAAATTAAATGGCTATTTCAAAACAAGAATTATATGTATGCTGTCCCCAAACATTAGTGGGAGAGACAAAAGAGGATGACATGGGAGTGTGGGGAGGAAAGGGGGTAACTGTGTTGCAGTCTGACCTAAAAAGTCAGCCAGCGGAAACTTCAGAGAGTTTGGGTCTGTCTCACAGCAGCTTTTTACACCCAGTCTATGCCTAGGGAGAGAAAGAGAGAGCGAGAGAGATAGAGAGAGAGGATGAATGTACAGGGAGAGAGAGGACAACTGAAGGGCGGTAACTATCTTTACTGTCACTCACCACTGATAACACCTCTTTGCAGACCACCAGCATTTTGCTTCCCTCCTCTACCCTTAAATACGCTCCTGTCTGTGGCCATCTCCCTGCCTCCCTGCCCATAGCCATTGTCTGGTGGTATGTTTGGGACTTGGTAATATTGGGGAGTTTGTAAAATAGCACAGGAAGCAGTCCGAGGCAGTGTTGAAATGTGCCCGCACCGCCTGTCTGGGGGAAAACAAATAAGGAGTAAAAATAACCAGGGAGGCCGGCAGAAACACACAGGAAAGAGACCACCGAGACAGAGGAGGGAGGCTCGTTTGATCATGACATGATAGCAAAGAAACTGGGATACTGTTATGATTTGCTCCTGTATAATAAGTAGAGTCATGCGCTGGATTATGGATTTTACTAGGGTTCTGGGAGGTTGAGTTTGCCAAGATATTGTGGGATATTGGTGGCAATTATTTTGGTCTCCTGTTGGTGGGATGTTGGATGCCTTTGGAGCATTGTTAGATTGGTGTGTCACTGATACACCACCACCACCATGGTCTAACCTCACTTACTGTGTGTGTGTGTGTGTGTGTGTGTGTGTGTGTGTGTGTGTGTGTGTGTGTGTGTGTGTGTGTGTGTGTGTGTGTGTGTGTGTGTGTGTGTGTGCGCACGTGCGTGTATCTTCCAGAGTGCAGCAGCAGCACCCAGTCCCATCCTTGGGAACCTTCCCACAGGAGAGGGAATGCCAGTGGGTCCTGTACCTCCAGGATTCTTCCAGGTACACACACACACATTGTTGAATTTATAAAGCAGAAAGGGGTCTTCCCTGTGCTCTGGCTGAACGGGCTACAGGGAAGTATTTAACATGGCACTCAGCCGATTGCTGTGCGTCATTGCGGTGGCCACACAGTTCCTGCTGTGTTATCTTGTGTGTGTGTGTGGGAGACAGACAACCATTTTCTATCAGATTAGTAGCTACAGATTATGACCAACAGAACATTCTGTCCTATAGCCAGAACAGATACCACTGACACCAGGCAGGTACTCTCACTGTTGTCCAATGCGTCATTAATGGCAACCCCTTGTCTTCAGGACTTTTTGAATTGAAGCAGAAGAGGCTAGAGGAGTTGAGTGGGGAGTTACCATGGAACTGCAGAAAAAACAAAAATCTTCTGCTAAACTGACTGGATTGAAGTAGAATCGAGATCATCCCCGCTAGTTGTACTTATAACAGAGCCCATCTTCAATACCCATGTCCCTCCACAGACCCTCCTACCAGCTGCATTAGATGGTAACTGTTTGTGTGTTTGTATGTGTGCTGGTTGGGTTAGAGGAGGCTACCTGTACTTCATCCTCTTACAACAACACTGCATGTTCACAGAGACTAATTTAATCATCTTTCCATTTGTGTATGTTTTAGCAATACATGGACGTTACGCTCTGTAGCAGGGAGTTGATTTGCTTTTGTGTACAGTACCAGTCAAAAGTTTGGACACGCCTACTCATTCCAGGGTTGTTCATTTTTTTTACTATTTTCTACTTTGTAGAATAATAGTAAATGCATCAAAACTATGAAATAACACATATGGCATCATGTCATAACCAAAAAGCAAATCAAAACATATTTGGTATTTGAGATTCTTCAAAGTAGCCACCCTTTGCCCTGATGACAGCTTTGCACACTCTTGGCATTCTCTCAACCAGCTTCATGAGGTAGTCACCTGGAGTGACAGGTGTACCTCAATTAACAGGTGTACCTTGTTAAATGTTAATTTGTGGAATTTCTTTCCTTAAAATGTTTGAGCCAATCAGTTGTGTTGTGACAAGGTAGGGGTGGTATACCGAAGTATATTTGGTATACAGAAGTATATTTGGTATACAGAAGTATATTTGGTATACAGAAGTATATTTGGTATACAGAAGTATATTTGGTATACAGAAGCTGGTATTTGGTATACAGAAGCTGGTATTTGGTATACCGAAGCTGGTATTTGGTATACAGAAGCTGGTATTTGGTAGAAGACCAAGTCCATATTATGTCAAGAATAGCTCAAATAAACAAAGAGAAACGACAGTCCATCATTACTTTATGACATGAAGGTAAGTCAATGCGGAACATTTCAAGAACTTTGAAAGTTTCTTCAAGTGCAGTCATAAAAACCATCAAGCGTTATGATGAAATTGATGAACTGGCTCTCCTGAGGACCGCCACAGGAAAGGAAGACCCAGAGTTACCTCTGCTGCAGAGGATATGGTCATTAGAGTTACTAGCCTCAGAAATTGCAACCCAAATATATGCTTCACAGAGTTCAAGTAACAGACACATCTCAACATCAACTGTTTAGAGGAAACTGCGTGAATCAGGCCTTCATGGTCAAATGCAAAGAAACCACTACTAAAGGACACCAATAAGAAGAAGAGACTTGCTTGGGCCCAGAAACATGAGCAATGGAGATTAGACTGGTGGAAATCTATCCTTTGGTCTGATGAGTCCAAATTTGAGATTTTTGATTCCAACTACCGTGTCTTTGTGAGATTCAGAGTAGGTGAACGGATGATCTCCGCATGTGTGGTTCCCACCGTGAAGAATAGGAAGAGGTGTGATGGTGTGGGGGTGCTATGCTGGTGTCACTGTCTGTGATTTCTTTAGGATTCAAGGCACACTTAACCAGCATGGCAACCACAACATTCTGCAGCAATAAGCCATCCCATCTGGTTTGTGCTTAGTGGGACGATCATTTGTTTTTCAACAGGTCAATGACCCAACACACCTCCAGGCTGTGTAAGGGCTATTTGACTAAGACGGAAAGTGATGGAGTGCTGCATCAGATGACCTGGCCTCCACAATCACCCGACCTCAACCCAATTGAGATGGTTTGGGATGAGTTGGACTGCAGAGGGAAGGAAAAGCAGCCAACAAGTGCTCAGCATTTGTGGAAACTCCTTCAAGACTGTTGATGCTGGTTGAGAGAATGCCAAGAGTGTGCAAAGCTGTAATCAAGGCAAAGGGTGGCTACTTTGAAGAATCTAAAATCTATTTTGATTTAACACTTTTTTGGTTACTACATGAGTCCATGTGTGTTATTTCATAGTTGTGATGTCATCACTATTATTCTACAATGTAGAAAATAATACAAATAAAGAAAAACCCTTGAATGAGTAGGTGTGTCCAAACATTTGACTGGTACTGAATATGTGCATGTTAGTGTGTGTGTGTTGGTGCACAGGTGTGTGTGTGTGTCTGAGCAGTATGAGCTTCCTCTCTTAGGCAGTCAGTCTCTCCATTACATTAGTCAGTCGGCTGGTAGCGCATTGATTAAATGTCATTAACAGTCAAACTCAGTAGCTCACGTCTGACACTTAGATCAATAGCCTTCGTGGCAATATTTCAGATCAGCTTTTCAGAAATCTCAAACTTGAGTCAAAACACACCCTTTTCCACCAACTCCTGGTCCCCCGATCCTTGCTGAAAATCAATCATTGTTGTTGTTTGGAGCCGTCTTTGAAGAGGATTTCTTGTCAAGGCCAATCAGGGTCTGAGACAGAGCAGACTAGTTCCTCCCTGAGATTCTTACAGAGGCCAAACTGAATGATCAACACATGCCTATGCAGCTTTGAATCAACAAACAAACTAGCCACAACACAGGCACTGACTGGCAGACACACACATGCACACACAACCCAACTGGCTCCATAATCCATATTCATTCATGTCTTTTGACTTACTCTAATTTACTCACTTCTTTGCACTTTTGCTCATTCACAAATAAATGTAATAATATATTAATTCATCTGTATACACTTATATTATTTCTTAGACTCTGCTATTCTCTTTTTACCTTTTCAAGGGCTGAAATACACCTGGGCTGAAATACACATAAGACAATAAGAAACATAATAGTACATGATAATCTCTGTGTTGTAAAGTCTATGTCCATTTAATTTGGATCCAAACAGAGAGGAAAGTAGGTAGCAGAGGGACTGGATGTCAACTGGATGTCACTGCCACCTAGTGGTGTGTTATGGTACGGCGTCCTAGCGTTGCGTTTTGGTATTGCCACTTAGTGGTGTGTAATGATACTGCTCCCTAGTGGTGTGTTATGGTACTGCCCCTAGTGGTGTCTTATGGTACTGCTACCTAGTGGTGTCTTATGGTACTGCTACCTAGTGGTGTCTTATGATACTGCTCCCTAGTGGTATAATACTGCTCCCTAGTGGTGTCTTATGATACTGCTCCCTAGTGGTGTCTTATTATACTGCTCCCTAGTGGTGTGTTATGGTACTGCTTCTCTGTAGCTCACATCATTGGTTGGGTTTGGTTCAATAGCGGTGCGTGGGTAAAATCCCTGTGGAAGCCAAGCCAGTAAAAAAGCCATATTCCAACCTATGTTGTGATAATTGTGTTATTTTCTCTATAACCCATTCGTTCATATGCCACCATGATATACAATAAAGCCGAGACAACAAAAAGACAAAAGTCACACAGAGGCGGAATAAATTCAACTACACATTTGTTTTTTGTTTTTATCACAAAACCAGAGAGCAACATATTGCATGTAACAAACAGTTACATGACCCACAGCATGGTCAGCCAGGCATGTTTTAGACAGTTTACTAAGTAACTACTGATTTTAGAACAACGGAGTTGCCGCAAGTCAGCATAAAGACAACAGGAGCACTGCCTGCGCTATTCTAGCACCATTTCAACTTAAACATTATCAAATCAACTAGGCTATAATACAGTGAAAACAAACTTAAAGATACCAACAATTATTTAGTCCAATCAATCTTCCTAAATATCATGTGGCTGTCCATGGTACTGATTTCTTTCTTTCTGTGTGTGTGTGCGTGTGCAAGTAAAAAATGTTGACTCATCCTACTTGTAGACCAATGCCATCCACCTCTCTTTCATGTTGGCAAAATGGTCTACTCCTTTGTCATACAGTATGTTTTTAGTTTTTGTTATCATAGGCTACCTAGCAAAAATATCTTGCTAGCCTAACTTCCTTGCATGGTCAACAATGAACCAGCTAAGTTAGCTAGCTAGTTAACTTGAGCCTAGTCTACATCTAGGCTACATATTGAACTTAATTTGTCTCAGGCCAGGGGCACAATATATACATTTATGGTTAGATCAGAATCACCTTCATAATCATACAGAGAATGTACAGAGAATTAAGTCAAAACCACAAGTTCAAATCCCCATCTCCATCCATGTCTTAGGAAAAGGTCATTTTAGCAAGCTAGCTACTACAGGACAACAACAAAAGCAGCCCAGAAACATAAAAAAATAAAATAATGTTTGCGTTGGATGTGATTTGATTGGTGTGAAGCCAAATCCAAACTGCCAACCCTTGGGGGGTGTTTTACTGTGCCAGGACAACCCAACGTTGAGCTCAACTGAACGCTGATTGGCTAATTCTTTTATACTTTTTTTTATCAAGGGAAGCCAAATGCTTGCTGGCATCAATCAATCAAATGTTATGGAGTCATACTCTTTTGGTCCAGACAGCATCAAATACATGGGCTACCCATACTGAGACAGAGGGACGCTGTTTCCCTTGCTCGGATGACTTTTCCGGTGAGATTCAGCTACTTGCGAATTGAAGGGAAATTATGAAAACACAGAGATTCTAAAGATAAATTATTTTATCCTTTTTATTTTTGAATTTGTCAAATATTTTGCAAAGCCTTCCCTTGGCATCCATGAATACACACAACTGGTTTGGTTTAGTTTGAATTGACCCCAACATTTATGGGACAGTTCATTGTGTGTGGTGAAGACATTGGATAGCAGACACACACAATAGCAACATTATATTTCAATCACAGAACACAAACATGTTAATCCTACAGGTAACACACTGAAACATGCATAGTAGTTAGTCATGGGAGTGTAGAAGTGTCATAACTGACTGTCATACTAACATTGCTAGCATTCATTATCATATACTTTATCTCTTTCCATCAGACTTTATCTCTCCCTAACTCTATCGTCCTCTATCCCCCCTCTCTCTTTGTGTGTGTACTGGTATGTGTGTGCATGCTTGTAACCCTGTGTGTATGTTTTGTGTGTGTGTTTGTTTGCGCGTGTGTACCTTCACAGTCGTTCATGTCACCTCGTTATCCTGGTGGGCCCAGACCTCCCCTCAGAATACCTAATCAGGTAAGATCACTGATGCACAGACACGCTCCTCAGGCTACAATAGGATATGTACCCTCATCTTTTTTTTATTTCCCTTCACTTGAATCTGCTTCTATTTACAGTGGGGCAAAAAAGTATTTAGTCAGCCACCAATTGTGCAAGTTCTCCCACTTAAAAAGATGAGAGAGGCCTCTAATTTCCATCATAGGTACACTTCAACTATGACAGACAAAATGAGAAGAAAAAAAATCCAGAAAATCACATTGTAGGATTTTTAATGAATTTATTAGCAAATTATGGTGGAAAATAAGTATTTGGTCACCTATAAACAAGCAAGATTTCTGGCTCTCACAGACCTGTAACTTCTTCTTTAAGAGGCTCCTCTGTCCTCCACTCGTTAACTGTATTAATGGCA
Source organism: Oncorhynchus kisutch (assembly GCF_002021735.2). Lineage (NCBI taxonomy): Eukaryota > Metazoa > Chordata > Actinopteri > Salmoniformes > Salmonidae > Oncorhynchus > Oncorhynchus kisutch. The sequence continues at coordinate 33,940,896 of NC_034176.2, forward strand.
CCTGTTTGAACTTGTTATCAGTATAAAAGACACCTGTCCACAACCTCAAACAGTCACACTCCAAACTCCATTATGGCCAAGACCAAAGAGCTGTCAAAGGACACCAGAAACAAAATTGTAGACCTGCACCAGGCTAGGAAGACTAAATCTGCAATAGGTAAGCAGCTTGGTCTGAAGAAATCAACTGTGGGAGCAATTATTAGGAAATGGAAGACATACAAGACCACTGATAATCTCCCTCGATCTGGGTCTCCACGCAAAATCTCACCCCGTGGGGTCAAAATGATCACAAGAACGGTGAGCAAAAATCCCAGAACCACACGGAGGGACCTAGTGAATGACCTGCAGAGAGCTGGGACCAAAGTAACAAAGCCTACCATCAGTAACACTCTACGCCGCCAGGGACTCAAATCCTGCAGTGCCAGACGTGTCCCCCTGCTTAAGCCAGTACATGTCCAGGCCCGTCTGAAGTTTGCTAGAGAGCATTTGGATGATCCAGAAAAAGATTGGGAGAATGTCATATGGTCAGATGAAACCAAAATATAACTTTTTGGTAAAAACTCAACTCGTCGTGTTTGGAGGACAAAGAATGCTGAGTTTCATCCAAAGAACACCATACTGTGAAGCATGGGGGTGGAAACATCATGCTTTGGGGCTGTTTTTCTGCAAAGGGACCAGGACGACTGATCCATGTAAAGGAAAGAATGAATGGGGCCATGTATTGTGAGATTTTGAGTGAAAACCTCCTCCCATCAGCAAGGGCATTGAAGATGAAACGTGGCTGGGTCTTTCAGCATGACAATGATCCCAAACACACCACCCGGGCAACGAAGGAGTGGCTTCGTAAGAAGCATTTCAAGGTCCTGGAGTGGCCTAGCCAGTCTCCAGATCTCAACCCCATAGAAAATCTTTGGAGGGAGTTGAAAGTCCGTGTTGCCCAGCAACAGCCCCAAAACATCACTGCTCTAGAGGAGATCTGCATGGAGGAATGGGCCAACATACCAGCAACAGTGTGTGAAAACCTTGTGAAGACTTACAGGAAACGTTTGACCTCTGGTATATAACAAAGTATTGAGATAAACTTTTGTTATTGACCAAATACTTATTTTACACCAGAATTTGCAAATAAATTCATTAAAAATCCTACAATGTGATTTTCTGGATTTTTTTTCTTCTCATTTTGTCTGTCATAGTTGAAGTGTACCTATGATGAAAATGACAGGCCTCTCTCATCTTTTTAAGTGGGAGAACTTGCACAATTGGTGGCTGACTAAATACTTTTTTGCCCCACTGTATATCTTATTTGACTACATTATATTGTCTTGTCTTACCCTCTTTGACCAGGTTTGGACATGATTATGTGTATAGCCCCTTAGCTTTACTCTATGTTAATGATTTTGTGTTATATTTTGTGATGATGATGACGATTTCGGCTCAGGCAATGGGGGTCCATGGTAACCAGCCTATGCTACCCAGCGGAATGGACCCCACAAGACAGCAAGGTGTGTGTCACACATACACACCACAGAGTCTTACTCACATACAAGGACTGCGAGCTGATAGCGCTCTGTTTTTTTCAGGGCATCCAAATATGGGCGGGCCCATGCAGCGAATGACTCCACCCAGAGGGATGGTCCCTCTTGCGCCACAGGTATGTGATTGGATGAAATCTCCAGGTTTGCGTAAGTTTAAACTCCTTCGGTAACATTAGCGTATGTTTGGCTGTTTGTGTTTGTAGGTGGGTGAATATATTTGTTTTTATGTGTGGTAGTATACAATAGTAGTATTTCTACTCTCCACCTGTGGATCCTGTTTGAGTTGTGTACATTACTTTACAGTAGTTTGACCTTGGGTTTCTCTTTTCCAGAACTACGGTGGGGGGATGAGACCTCCTCTAAATGCACTCGTTGGCCCTGGGATGCCTGGCATGAACATGTGAGCACTCTGTCATCGATACACACAAACACATACACACACTACACACACATACAGTGCATTCGGAAAGTATTCAGACCCCTTGACTTTTTCACATTTTGTTACGTTATAGTTTTATTCTAAAATGTATTATGCACAATACCCCATAATGACAAAGCAAAAACAGGTTAAGAAACTTTTGCTAATTTATATTAAAAAAATAAATAAATGAAATATCACATTTACATAAGTATTCAGAACCTTTACTCAGTACTTTGTTGAAGCACCTTTGGCAGTGATTACAGCATCAAGTCTTCTTGAGTATGATGCTACAAGCTTGGCACACATGTATTTGGGGAGTTTCTCCCATTCTTCTTTGCAGATCCTCTCAAGCTCTGTCAGGTTGGATGGGGAGCGTTGCTGCACAACTATTTTCAGGTCTCTCCAGAGATGTTTGATCAGGTTCAAATCCGGGCTCTGGCTGGGCCACTCAAGGACATTCAGATACTTGTTCTGAAGCCACTCCTGTGTTGTCTTGGCTCTGTGCTTAGGGTTGTTTTCCTGTTGGAAGGTGAACCTTCACCCCAGTCTGAGGTCCTGAGCGCTCTTGAGCAGGTTTTCATCAAGCATCTCTCTGTACTCAGCTAGGTTCATCTTTCCCTCGATCCTGACTGGTCTCCCAGTCCCTGCCGAAAAACATCTCCACAGCATGATGCTGCCACCGTAGGTAAGGATGGTGCCAGGTTTCCTCCAGAAGTGACGCTTGGCATTCAGGCCAAAGAGTTCAATCTTGGTTTCATCAGACCAGAGAATCTTGTTTCTCATGGTCTGAGAGTCTTTGGGTGTCTTTTGGCAAACTCCAAGCGGGCTGTCATGTGCCTTTTACTGAGGAGTGGCTTCCGTCTGGCCACTCTACCATAAAGGCCTGATTGGTTGTCCTTCTGGAAGGTTTTCCCATCTCCACAGAGGCACTCTAGAGCTCTGTCAGAGTGACCATTGGGTTCTTGGTCACCTTCCTGACCAAGGCCCTTCTCCCTTGATTGCTCAGTTTGGCCGGTCGGCCAGCTCTAGGAAGAGTCTTGGTGGTTCCAAACGTCTTCCATTAAAAGAATGATGGAGGACACTATGTTCTTGGGGATCTTCAATGCTGCAGAAATGTTTTGGTAACCTTTCCCAGATCTGCGCCTTGACACAATCCCGTCTCAAAGCTCTACAGACAATTCCTTCGACCTTATGGCTTGGTTTTTGCTCTGGCATACACTGTCAACTGTGGGACCTTATAGACAGGTATGTGCCTTTCCAATCATGTCCAATCAATTGAATTTATCACAGGTGGACTCCAATCAAGTTGTAGAAACATCTCAAGGATGATCAATAGAAATAGGATGTACCTGAACTCAATTTCGAGTCTCATAGCAAAGGGTCTGAATACGGTAAATAAGGTATTTCTGTTTTTCCCAAAAACCTTTCACTTTGTCATTATGGAGTATTATGTGTAGATTCCCTAGGATTTTTTTACTTAAAAAATAAAATAAAATCTAGAATTATGCTGTAACGTAACAGAAATGTGGGAAAAGTCCAAACTTTCCAAAGGCACTGTACATTTGTATTCATTTTATTTTTATTTAACTAGGCAAGTCAGTTAAGAACAAATTCTTATTTACAATGACTGCCTACCCCGGCTAAACCTGGACGACGCTGGGCCAATTGTGCACCTCCCTATATACATACACACACTACACACAAAAACATGTGCACACACACACAAACACACAATGAACAGACACGGCACTGTAAACATACAATCCACACCGTCCTTTAACTCTTCCCCCCCAAAGGATGTGGTTACGCAAGAGCTCTATAAAAACAATATTTCCTCAATCCGTCACTAGATACGATCACTACCCTCAGAGCTGATTATGATTGGATGTGCTGTCCTCTCTTCCTTTCTCTGGCCTCTAAATGATGTGTTCTTGCCAATACTGTTGACGGGAAATAGAACAACCCAGGACTGTGTAAGAACAGAGTGAACTAAAGTGTGTGTGTGTGTGTGTGTGTATATTTTAGGGGACCTGGTGGGGGTAGACCTTGGCCAAATCCTCAAAACGCCAACTCAGTGAGTAACCAGAAAAACAAACTTTAACACAACCACCAAGACAGATACCTAAATATACCAAAATAACAATAAAACAGCAAATATTTTAATTTAAAAAACAAAAACATACATTTCCTGAAGAGAGGATTTGAATAAAGAGAAATGCTATTTTCTCACTCTCTCTCTCTCTTTGTCTGTCTGTAGATCCCCTACTCCTCTGCGTCTCCAGGAAGTTATGTGGTATGTATATAGTATGACCCTCTATAGTATGACCCTGTATATAGTATTCTTATTTACATTATTGTGTTCTTGTTGTTTTTATATCTTGTGTTTTGTTCTACCCTGTTATTTTTGGCATTACATTGTTATTGATAACTGCATTGTTGGGATTAGAGCTGCAAGAAAAGCATTTCACTGTATTTGAGCATGTGACATTAAAACTTGATACTTGAAACTATGTGACTGGAAGTTGGTTGTCTGTATTTGCCTGTTAGTTACAAGGCACTATATAGTGTATTGTCTTTATAGATATTAGGAGCATTGTATTGTTGGTGTGTAGTTGCTATGAGGCATTAATCTCCCAATTATCAACTCTCATTTTAGGGTCCGCCGGGAGGAGGGGGGCCACCTGGTACTCCAATAATGCCCAGCCCAGCAGGTAGTGTGTGTGTGTGTTTGGGGGGCCTTGACCTGAGTGGGGCTAATGGATGTACAGTGCCTTGCGAAAGTATTCGGCCCCCTTGAACTTTGCGACCTTTTGCCACATTTCAGGCTTCAAACATAAAGATATAAAACTGTATTTTTTTGTGAAGAATCAACAACAAGTGGGACACAATCATGAAGTGGAACGACATTTATTGGATATTTCAAACTTTTCTAACAATTCAAAAACTGAAAAATTGGGCGTGCAAAATTATTCAGCCCCTTTACTTTCAGTGCAGCAAACTCTCTCCAGAAGTTCAGTGAGGATCTCTGAATGATCCAATGTTGACCTAAATGACTAATGATGATAAATACAATCCACCTGTGTGTAATCAAGTCTCCGTATAAATGCACCTGCACTGTGAGAGGTCCGTTAAAAGCGCAGAGAGCATCATGAAGAACAAGGAACACGCCAGGCAGGTCCGAGATACTGTTGTGAAGAAGTTTAAAGCCGGATTTGGATACAAAAAGATTTCCCAAGCTTTAAACATCCCAAGGAGCACTGTGCAAGCGATAATATTTAAATGGAAGGAGTATCAGACCACTGCAAATCTACCAAGACCTGGCCGTCCCTCTAAACTTTCAGCTCATACAAGGAGAAGACTGATCAGAGATGCAGCCAAGAGGCCCATGATCACTCTGGATGAACTGCAGAGATCTACAGCTGAGGTGGGAGACTCTGTCCATAGGACAACAATCAGTCGTATATTGCACAAATCTGGCCTTTATGGAAGAGTGGCAAGAAGAAAGCCATTTCTTAAAGATATCCATAAAAGTGTTGTTTAAAGTTTGCCACAAGCCACCTGGGAGACACACCAAACATGTGGAAGAAGGTGCTCTGGTCAGATGAAACCAAAATTGAACTTTTTGGCAACAATGCAAAACGTTATGTTTGGCGTAAAAGCAACACAGCTCATCACCCTGAACACACCATCTCCACTGTCAAACATGGTGGTGGCAGCATCATGGTTTGGGCCTGCTTTTCTTCAGCAGGGACAGGGAAGATGGTTAAAATTGATGGGAAGATGGATGGAGCCAAATACAGGACCATTCTGGAAGAAAACCTGATGGAGTCTGCAAAAGACCTGAGACTGGGACGGAGATTTGTCTTCCAACAAGACAATGATCCAAAACATAAAGCAACATCTACAATGGAATGGTTCAAAAATAAACATATCCAGGTGTTAGAATGGCCAAGTCAAAGTCCAGACCTGAATCAAATCGAGAATCTGTGGAAAGAACTGAAAACTGCTGTTCACAAATGCTCTCCATCCAACCTCACTGAGCTCGAGCTGTTTTGCAAGGAGGAATGGGAAATGTGCAAAACTGATAGAGACATTCCCCAAGCGACTTACAGCTGTAATCGCAGCAAAAGGTGGCACTACAAAGTATTAACTTAAGGGGGCTGAATAATTTTGCACGCCCAATTTTTCAGTTTTTGATTTGTTAAAAAAGTTTGAAATATCCAATAAATGTCGTTCCACTTCATGATTGTTGTTGATTCTTCACAAAAAAATACAGTTTTATATCTTTATGTTTGAAGCCTGAAATGTGGCAAAAGGTCGCAAAGTTCAAGGGGGCCGAATACTTTCGCAAGGCACTGTATGTGTGGGGTTAGACAGGGATGCATTCACAATGTTACAAACTGACTTTAGCGATTTGGTCTGTGAAACAACTTAACTATATATATCTGACCTAAAGTGTGACTTTACCTCAAGTCAGTTGCCTATTTGGCTTATAGTATGTTCAAGTTTCTAGTGGGTACTTAACCTGAGGGGATGTGTGTTTGTGTACTGTATGTATACATGTGTGTGTGTGTGTGTACATATGTATACTGTATGTATGAGTTGTGTATACTGTGTTTCCTGTCAGACTCGACTAACTCCGGTGACAACATATACACCATGATCAACACAGTCCCCCCTGGTGGAAACAGACCAAATGTAAGATAACTTAACCATCAGTGTGTGTGTGTGTGTGTGTGTGTGTGTGTGTGTGTGTGTGTGTGTGTGTGTGTGTGATTTAACTGTTTAATGCTGTTTGCTTGTGTTTTGGCCTTTAGTTTCCAATGGGTGCCGGTGCAGACGGTCCAATGGGAGGGATGGCAGGAATGGAGCCACATCACATGAATGGATCACTAGGTAACACTTAGGGCCCTATTCCATTTGTAAAGCTGAAGCATTTATGGAGCGTTTACCATGAATGCAGTCTGTGCTAAAGCAGGAACATTGCCTTTTGAATTTCAATCACGCTATGAAGCTGAATAGAACCCTTAAACAGACACACACACACACACACACATGCTTTGAGCTTGTTCTTAACTCACTACACTAGTCTTTTGAAGGGTCAATTGATGTGTTTACTGAGACTGTATAGTAGTAATGCCCTTCTCTCTCCCAACTACCCAGGGTCTGGTGACATGGATAGCCTCCCTAAGGTAGGAGAAGACTCCAACCCAACCCATACCATTAGTAATTTGCAACAATCAATTATCAGACAGACTTTTGTAGTGATTTGTATGTGGTTGAAATATTGGTACTACCGTTAATGGTTAATCTACCCTATTGCGTATGTATGGTATACAGATAGATTATATTTCTATGTTGTGTGATTGGTTCTGATCAGAACTCTCCTGGTAACCTGAGTATGAGTAACCAGCCGGGGACCCCCAGAGATGACGGCGAGATGGGGGGCAACTTCCTCAACCCCTTTCAGAACGAGAGCGTGAGTCCATACTCATACCCACAGAAGTTATTCAAAGGGCCAGAGACACACATTGTAGCAGTAGGACTGAAGATTATCTTTACCAACTTTCAAAATGAACATTAGCCTACCAACTATACATGTTTTACATGGTGTTGATTATAAATATTAAAGGGCCTGGACACTGAAAGGCTCCATTACCAACACAATGTTTCACCAACCTCCTCAGGTGTGTGCAGGGGACTTTCAGTGTGTGTTCCCTATTTGTTCATCCCATAAAAAGTGATGTTTGGCTTCATAAGAGTATTGATAATATTTACATAACCCCCTTTGTCCATCCCTCTCTCTGTAGTATTCTCCAAACATGACGATGAGTGTGTGAAGGCTCCGCCAGCTGGTCAGTTAGTGGTGTGGATTGGTGGAAGAGACAGGACGTGATGTCATCTATGCCCAGTGGCTCTTCCTCTCTGTGCCCTCTCTACCAGGACAGTGGACCCAGGCCTCGTTCTCCCCCTGGCCTCTATTTGTGTTTGTTCTCTTCTTCTGTTTCCTCTCACTTTTACACTTGTGACCTTCTGCTTCGTTCATCACCTACCATCAGAGACTGTATGAAAGGAACCTCCATTCTAACAAACCAGGAAATAAAAAATCTCTGTATATTTATAAATGTATGTCACTGTGCATACTCTCAGTCATGCTAACACAGAAAGATGTACCATGCTCCACCATCTTGTGGAAAAGACACTGAAAACCCTCAAGTGTAAAGAAATCTGAGCAGGTAGCTTTCTGGCTCCCCACCTGCATTCGTTATGAGTCTTTAGATTTGATGGGCATGATGGCAACCACAGTCTATGATTGGATGAATTGAGATGACAACTTCAGTCTCATTGGATATACAACAACCTGGAATAAAGCCTATTTAATGGTATCCTCCGTCTCTCATTGGATGAAGATTATGGCAACCACAGTCTTTGATTGGAGAGGGGCAACAGCTTCAGTGATTTGAGATCTTTGTCCCACAGTGAACATTCACCAATGTTTTTTTGTTTTTTTCACCTTCATACACTTGAATCTGATGTGCTATGTTGAGAGAGATCATTCAGTACAGTATGGGCCATGTGTTCAATGTTGTTTTTTATTGGTTGGTTGATTTTGTTTGGCATGGTGATTGGTTTGAGAATATACACCTGTTTGTTGAGCTGTACACTGTGTAAGTGTACTGGCTAGAGAGTACTGTAAGGCCACATCTTATCATTTACTGGGAGCAATGTCCATCCTTATATCTATGTCTTGACTACGAGCATCAACACCTAAAAACAAAGAGATTTGCCAATCTAACGATGACACATCTGAGATGGAGAGAACAGAGAAAATGCAAGCAGTTGGTTGTCTGAAAGATAACTATTTTCTGCCTTGTCAAAAGGATGCAATGTGTTATGATTTTTCAAAGAATGCAAGACTGTAGATTGAACGAAAAAGGAAAACTAAAAGTGCAGCAATTGGTGACAATGGTTGTAGGGATTTTTGTGTGAAGGTATTATTAAAAACATGCATTTAAATCATTCTCTTAATTAATTTATTATTGTCATCCGGAAAAACTGTGATCTTAATGTATTTTGGAGAGTATGTGTAGAGGTAAAATAGCTGTGTTTTGTATTATTTTAAACCTACTCCTCAGCCCATGTTAGTTTTATTATGATAATATTTAGTCCATGACGTTATTATTTAGTCCAGGATTTTACTATTCCCTCCCGTAGATCTAAAACTCATAAATCTAACTCCTCTTCTTTATGTATCAAACACATGGAGGGATGGACAGAAAGAGAGAACGAAAGAGAGAGGGGAAAGATTAACTAGGGGACACCAATACAGAGCCGTTTGTTTTAATGTTAGTTTAAAGTCACAAGTATGAATAATGAAAGATGAATATTTTTTTCTTTTTAAATTTGACCATTTACACATTTTTGGATTCCAAATGTTGGTTGTTTGTTTCCATTTGTGATGTGTTCATTTTCTTCCTTTTTCTGTTATTCTTTTATTTTTACCTCTTTATGTTTTGTAAATACACTGAGAAGTACTACATGGGTTTTGAATATGCTGGTATAAAGCTTCTCTTCCCTCATTAATAATGTTGTCTCCTTGTGTATGTCTAATGTGCATGCATGTGTTTACACAGGCAGCCCAATTATTTAACCTTTTACCTCTTTCTCCCCAATTGGTAGTTACAGTCTTGTCTCATCGCTGCAACTCCCATACGGACTCGGGAGAGGCAAAGGTCGAGAGCCATGCGTCCTCCGTAACACGACCCTGCCAAGTCGCACTGCTTCTTGACACACTGATCGCTTAACCCGGAAACCAGCCGCACCAATGTGTCGGAGGAAGCACGGTCCAACTGATGACCGAATACAGCTTGCAGGCGCCCGGCCCACCACAAGGAGTTTCTAGAGCACGATGGGACAAGGAAATCCCGGCCGGCTAAACCCTCCCCTAACCCGGACCAATTGGGTGCTGCCTCATGGGTCTCCCGGTCACAGCCGGCTGTAACACAGCATGGGACCAATTGGTCCTGCCTTATACATGTTTTACTACTAATAAAAAAGTTGGCTGAAGGTTGAGCGACACGGGCCAACCGGCTCCTTTCCCCCAGGCCCTATGGTCTATTGAAAACAAACGTCTATGCAACCCTTAGCCCTGCCCACATTGACAGTGACAGCTCGAAAACTAGCTACAATAGACAATGGAAAAGCAGAGTAAAAAAAACGTAAGGGTGGGGCTGAAAAGTTAAGAGACAAAAGTCTTCACTCAAATGCAAAAAACTTACCGACTTATTCGGTAGTAGTAGTAGTACTAGTATCATTGCCACCGACACTAACATCGAAGTGCTAGACTGGCAAGAGGAAGATGCCACAACCCGGTTCGCAGGTAAAAGAGTAGAGGGAGAGGACAGCGAAGCCAAAGACAGTGCAGCTGAAGCGGTAGATATGTGTCTAAATGTGTTACAAATACAACATGTTATATCAGAATTTATTAGTGAAATGCAAATACTATTGGTCAGCTACTGATGTGTAAATGTACCAGAAAGAAAGAATTGAAGTAAAGACGTACAGTTACTGGTGTTCAAACCGGCCAGCGGAAAAACTCAAATTTTGACACCTAGTAAAGCTCTGAATGCCTAATGTTAGATTTCGCCGTCCTGTGGGGATTTTGTGGGAAATGGCAATCACTTGAGTTTCAGTGATTTTTCTGTCGTATCCTTTTACTTGATTGATTGCTTTTGCCTTGTCGTTCTAAACGCTAAATTGCATTAGACATATACAAACGTTAATTAGCTAATTTTATTTAATGTCTATACAGCCATTGGTTGCAAATAGTATACATATTGTAAATCGAATCAAGTCCTTTCCCTCTCAAATTCATATTTTGTGCGGGAGAATATATGGCTACAGTGATTTGCTAGCTATGATCCTCATCGCCACGGTTCTTATTATTTCACCTCTTACTAGACAATGCATTGAAACTCATCATTATGCCAACAGTCCGGTGTGAATGGCGAGTAAAGCTTGTCATTCATTCACTTGACATGAAATAGTTGGCTAATGCTGTGTTATAGTTTTTCAAAATGTCGCTTTTATTAGTTCATTTATATATTATTGTAATGAAACGGCAGGGAGCAGGTCTCGAACCCTCGACCATCTAGCCCGAAGTCCATCGCGCTATCGACTGTGCCGCAAAAGCATGCTCGAGTGGCAGAGTCGATATCAGTGATTATAAACCCAGGGTCGTTACACTACTCCCTCCTTTCAAAGAGCGCGTCCTCGCGCTAGCTTGCGACTCTACGTCTTACAGGAACGTGCTCACCGGCCAAGCACACGCACTGTGGTGGATGCGAGGTCCGATCACTTCTGACACCAATGTAATGAAACCGCAGGGAGCAGGTCTCGAACCCTCGACCTTCTAGCCCGAAGTCCAGCGCGCTATCGACTGTGCCGCAAAAGCATGCTCCAGCAGCAGAGTCGATATCTGCACTTATAAACCCAGGGTTGTTACACTATTTTATTCATATTCAGGTTGATGACAGGCCCAGTCCAGCTTCAGTGGAAGAGAGGACCTTTGGGGTTGATGACAGGCCCAGTCCAGTTTCAGTGAAAGAGAGGACCTTTGGGGTTGATGACAGGCCCAGTCCAGCTTCAGTGGAAGAGAGGACCTTTGGGGTTGATGACAGGCCCAGTCCAGCTTCAGTGGAAGAGAGGACCTTTGGGGTTGATGACAGGCCCAGTCCAGTTTCAGTGGAAGAGATCATTGAGGTTGATGACAGGCCCAGTCCAGTTTCAGTGGAAGAGAGCATGGAGGTTGATGACAGGCCCAGTCCAGTTTCAGTAGAAGAGAGCATGGAGGTTGATGACAGGCCCAGTCCAGCTTCAGTGGAAGAGAGGACCTTTGGGGTTGATGACAGGCCCAGCCCAGTTTCAGTGGAAGAGAGCTTGGAGGTTGATGACACGCCCAGTCCAGTTTCAATGGAAGAGAGCATGGAGGTTGATGACAGGCCCAGTCCAGTTTCAGTGGAAGAGAGCATGGAGGTCGATGACAGGCCCAGTCCAGTTTCAGTAGGAGAGAGCATGGAGGTTGATGACAGGCCCAGTCCAGCTTCAGTGGAAGAGATCATGGAGGTTGATGACAGGCCCAGTCCAGCTTCAGTGGAAGAGAGCATGGAGGTTGATGACAGGCCCAGTCCAGTTTCAGTGGAAGAGAGCATGGAGGTTGATGACAGGCCCAGTCCAGTTTCACTGGAAGAGAGCATGGAGGTTGATGACAGGCCCAGTCCAGTTTCACTGGAAGAGAGCATGGAGGTTGATGACAGGCCCAGTCCAGTTTCAGTGGAAGAGAGCATGGAGGTTGATGACAGGCCCAGTCCAGTTTCAGTGGAAGAGAGGACCTTTGGGGTTGATGATATGCCCAGTCCAGCTTCAGTGGAAGAGAGGACCTTTGGGGTTGATGACAGGCCCAGCCCAGTTTCAGTGGAAGAGAGCTTGGAGGTTGATGACAGGACCAGGCCAGCTGCAGTGGAAGAGAGGACCTTTGGGGTAGATGACAGGCCCAGTCCAGCTTCAGTGGAAGAGAGGACCTTTGGGTAGATGACAGGCCCATCCCAGTTTCAGTGGAAGAGAGCTTGGAGGTTGATGACAGGACCAGGCCAGCTGCAGTGGAAGAGAGGACCTTTGGGGTAGATGACAGGCCCAGTCCAGCTTCAGTGGAAGAGAGGACCTTTGGGTAGATGACAGGCCCAGCCCAGTTTCAGTGGAAGAGAGCTTGGAGGTTGATGACAGGACCAGGCCAGCTGCAGTGGAAGAGAGGACCTTTGGGGTAGATGACAGGCCCAGTCCAGCTTCAGTGGAAGAGAGGACCTTTGGGTAGATGACAGGCCCAGTCCAGCTTCAGTGGAAGAGAGGACCTTTGGGTAGATGACAGGCCCAGTCCAGTGTCAGTGGAAGAGTGTTATGAGAATTTTTACTTCAATTAATCTACTCAGTCTGCAACCCAGAGTTTGTAAGATTATGGTTGAATGATAGACAAGAGTCCCAGCTTACAATAGTCAAACATGTTTATTCACAGGAACATTCCAAAGTCAAGAATACAAACTGTCTTTATAACACACTCAAACAAGTTGAAATCTTAAGCTACGCCATGCTCAGACAGTCAGTGTTTTTTTCCACTACACAGATACATTGTTTAATCTGCAACATGTTTCATAATTTTCTGCAAGCCTAACAGTTTCTCCTCTCCACGTGTGGCGACAGAATGTCCTGTAAGGAACACAGTAGTACAGCTCGTCTGTCGACAGCTCCTCTTATCATTTGTTTCACACTTGCACCCTGCTTACAGACTAAAAAGGAACAAAAGGTCCTTGTTCTAATTCTGACTAAAACTACACACATCAGATTATAGTTTTATGATTCTAATAAATGTCATACAATTATGGTTTCAGGGTGGAATTATTTAATCATTAAACATATAAATTATTTTATCAAAGGGAATGCCAGGATGCCAGACCAACTTTTGATTATTTCAAGAGACCCCTGTCAGATGACCTAAAAACATATTTTGGCAGAAATCAAAAAAACTCTGTGGTAGAGGGTTTTCTGTTTTAAAGACGGAACCAATCGGAAATCTGCGGTCATACAATGAAGAAAGCCATGCGTTATACTGTTCAATTTGTATGGCATTTGCGAAGCCTGCTGACAGCAGTATTTTTATGAGTGGAATGACAGATTGGAAACATGTTCACCAAAGGGGAGAAGAGCACGAGAAGGGCAACATCCACAGAAGTAGTGCTGAGGCATACTTAAGGTCCTCCAAAGCAGACATTCAAAGTCTGCTCAGTGACAGTCAGGTGTCTGCCCACACAGCAGGTATGCAGGAGAAGACAGGTGTCTGCCCACACAGAGCAGGTATGCAGGAGAAGACAGGTGTCTGCTCACACAGAGCAGGTATGCAGGAGAAGACAGGTGTCTGCCCACACAGAGCAGGTATGCAGGAGAAGACAGGTGTCTGCCCATACAGAGCAGGTATGCAGGAGAAGGCAGGTGTCTGCCCACACAGAGCAGGTATGCAGGAGAAGACAGGTGTCTGCCCACACAGAGCAGGTATGCAGGAGAAGACAGGTGTCTGCCCACACAGAGCAGGTATGCAGGAGAAGGCAGGTGTCTGCCCACACAGAGCAGGTATGCAGGAGAAGGCAGGTGTCTGCCCACACAGAGCAGGTATGCAGGAGAAGGCAGGTGTCTGCCCACACAGAGCAGGTATGCAGGAGAAGACAGGTGTCTGCCCACACAGAGCAGGTATGCAGGAGAAGACAGGTGTCTGCCCACACAGAGCAGGTATGCAGGAGAAGGCAGGTGTCTGCCCACACAGAGCAGGTATGCAGGAGAAGGCAGGTGTCTGCCCACACAGAGCAGGTATGCAGGAGAAGGCAGGTGTCTGCCCACACAGAGCAGGTATGCAGGAGAAGACAGGTGTCTGCCCACACAGAGCAGGTATGCAGGAGAAGGCAGGTGTCTGCCCACACAGAGCAGGTATGCAGGAGAAGGCAGGTGCTTGGACGTGTCATAGACAGAGTGAAAGTCAATGGCAAGATGGGGGCTCAGTTACAGGGGGATGCAGTCTGAGGCTGCGTATACATTAGAGGACACCAGTATCGATCACAGTCATTTCTTGGAGATTATAATACCGCCTTGGAAAGTATGACGTCTGCTTGAAAGAACATCTCACCGAATGCATTGAGAAAAGCAAGAACCTACATCAGTCTGGGGCAAGAGGCAGAGGTTCTCTAATCACACACGGTGTTGAAGACGTTCAACACCGTCATTCACACAATTCAGAGCATTATCCAAGAGACCATGTCAAGTGAAATTGAGCAGGCTGGAATGTTCTCTGTCCAGATCGACACAACTCAGGACATAACTTCTCAAGACCAGTGCTCTGTCATTGTGACACATGTGACAGACGTCGTACAAGAGAGGCTTGTGGCTGTTGTGAAGTGTGAGGCATCCACTGGACAGTACATTGTCCAGTTGTTGACAGATGTCGTAGATAAACTAAAGTTTGACATGAGCAAGTGCATTGGCAATGCTACGGATGGAGCATCCAATATGCAGGGCAAGAATAAGGGCTTCTCTACTCTGTTATCCTCAAAGTCCCACAATCAAGTGCATGTATGGTGCTAAGCATATGTTCTTAATCTGGTTTTGTCTGACAACTGAAATTGAACTGAAATCTTAGTAAGTGGGTCACTGTTTGCTCTCCTTAGCGACATTGCTGTGTTACTCCGTGAATCCTACCAAAGGATGGATGTGTGGGAGAAGAAGAGCCAGGACAGGCGACAGAGACGCCTATCTTCAATCGGAGAAACACGCTGGTGGGCTAAGGATAGTGCTTTGAAGGTCTTTGGATCCTTTGGAAAACCAGACCAGGGTCTCTATGTTGAAGTACTCCTCACACTCTCAGCCATACAAGGACAGGCCAACATGAAGACAACTGTTCGGGTGAAGGCAAGACGATTTACTGAGGCTCTTCTCCGGTATGAGACAAAACTGACAGCTCAAATATTTCTTCGGATATTTGAGAACACGTCACCACTGTCCAAATACCTGCAGACAAGTGGGATGGACATCCTGTCTGCCCATCGAATGGTTGTGGCTACACAGGAAACCCTGAAAAGGCATGTGAAGGGACTGACACCATTAAAGCAGCTACAGATACATTTGTTCAGTTTACAAATAAGAAGATAAAAGAACAGGATGAGGACACAGAGTTGAAGGAGGTGGAAGCAACTCTGCCACAGAAAAGGGCAAGAAAGAAGAAAATCATGTCTGGAGAGATGGCTCAAGATTAAGCTTTGACAGAGGCAGAGAGTGCCTATAAAGTCCACAATCCAAATTATGGATACAGTCACAGATAGTATCCACAGGCGATTTGTGTCTCATGGCACTCTATATGCTGACCTAGCCCTTTTGGACCCTAGAAACTTCTCCCAAATAACATCCAATGGTCTTCCAGAGACGGCCCTTCAAGAGCTTCAGCAAATGTTTGCTTCGATTTGATGGCCGAGCAACTGTTGACAATTTGCAGTGTGAGCTGAGGAGCCTCGCTGTACAGTGGAAAAGACTGAAAAGTTCAGGATTGGAGGACTACATGACCAGGACAGTGGAGGATGTCCCTGATGGAAATGAAGAATAAATGCTGCTCATCCTGCAAAGAATGTCCACTGTGTTGTTACCAGATGCTGAGACGGTACAACGTGCTGACTGATGCACACCATATTCTCGGCCTTGGATACAAGTTCCTACTCACTTTCTCAGTTACCCAGGTAGCTTGTGAGCAAAGTTTCTTTACCTTAAAGTATATCAAGAGCAGACTCAGGAGCAATCTCACAAGAACACCTAGAGGCCTTCATGCTGATGGCCACTGAGAAGGGCATCCTAATGGCCCTGGATACTGACATGGTGATCGATAGAGTTGGAGAAAAAAAGAGCTGTTGAGAAAATTGCTCCTCCAATAAGGTAGTTGCGACAAATTTCCTATAACATGCCATTATTTTACTCCTACGTTTCTAAATGTCTCTCTTTCCTGTCTGTAATACTGCTGTCCAGTACTTTGACAGAGTGAAGCCAGCCAGCTGACTCTGAGCAGCAGTTAAACATTTCTGTGACTTAGATTTTGAATAGCTAAGTAATAGGGCATTTTTGTTATTTTCATAAATAACAGACTCAGGCTAAGGGCTGTATCCAGGCACTCCGCTTAGGGTCATGCATAAGAACAACCCTTAGCCGTGGTATATTGGCCATATACCACACCCCATCGTGCCGTATTGCTTAAATAGCCTATAAAACGCATCATGCAGCCCATATCATCTTTTTTTTCTAAGGCATTCTAAGGTTTGTGTCATTCACAACTAAATTTGCCAAATAAAAAATCTAGCACATAGGACCTGCTTCAAATGATCACATTTACGCTCAACATAACCACTTCATATGCGCACACTCGCTCCGGAATGGGAAAAATATCCATTCTATTTTATTCAGCTAAGTTCAATTATATTCTTCTTACTATAAAATCATATAATATAAAATAATGGCACTGTACTTATATGAATATCTTGTCTGCCAAATGTGAACAAGCCTACAGCATGGCTTGTAGCCAGACAACATACAGTAGGCCAACTCATGTTTTGTTCTTCTGAAATACATTTTCTTCATATTGTTAGGTTCACATTTTCTTCATATTGTTAGGTTCTTATTTTCAGAGTAAATAACTCACGGACACTAGAGAAGCTTAACCAAGTTGAATTCTTCCCAAAGGGTCGATACAGCTGTAATTCAGACAAAAAAACATTTCACACAAGCACTGATATTTAACCCTTTCTCCTAGGCTGAGTCTCTTCCTACCCATCTGTACAAACATTGTTCTTTACTGCTAGGCAGGACACTAGTGATACGGCCATAAACTTCTATTTCTCCCTTAAGGTGACCTGACCTCAACCCCACTCCATTACTAATTCATGGCTCTCTGCCCTTATCAATGCCTGCCACATGTAACCGCTTCCCTGCACTCACATTCCAAGCTTAGTTGCACCCACTATATACCTTCCTCCCATAACCCTTGACCTCTGGTATAGACCCTCTAAACCTTAGCACTCCATCAGTGACATGAATAAGTATATTTTCATATTCTCAGAACCCAACAATATCATGTTGTTTCTTTAGACCTGCCAAAAATAAATGATGTATATATTATACTTTTTTAAATGTAGATGTTCCAATGGCATGCATCAGAGGCTTGTATGCTGCTTGTATGAGTGGAGCCTGGAGATGCTAAACATGTTTATGTTAATTAGTGGTCAATTACCGTGAGACAAAGTTTCATGACTGCCACAATACAGTAGAACGTTGTAGGTTGAAAGTGCTCTTTGGTAAAGGGGTTTTAAATTACCCCCAAAAAAGAGGACCAAGGCACTTTTTATGTTAGGGCACTCACTTCATTTAATTAAAATGTCTTTATTGTTTTGACATGTTTCATGTCTGACATGAAACTCTGACATGTTTCAGCAGCATGGCCTTAGTCAGGGAGTACAATGATACTATGACACAACATGCATTCTTTTGAATGATCCAATCAACCCTGATTGAAGAGGGAGTTGTTACAGAATGTTCATTGGTGGACAGTACATAGTAAACAACAATAAGCAATATATTTTTTTTTTTATTGTGAAATATATATATTATATTAAAATGAATTTTAAGGTTAGAAGTATAGAGATACACAACATGTGTAGCCTTGAATAAGAATTGGCAAAAATAGTGAGAACAGGGGAGCCATATATAAAATATAAAAAGTACACTAGATGGGAGCAAACATGTACCACAATACAATAGATAAAACATCAAGTTCCAACTCCTCTAGGACTAGGACTACGGGAAATGTGTCAAATCTGCAGACAAACTTCTCTGGAAAAGTTTTGGCAACCACCTCTGGAAGTGTTTCCAGCACCCACCTCTGGAAGTGTTTCCAGCACCCACCTCTGGAAGTGTTTCCAGCACCCACCTCTGGAAGTGTTTCCAGCACCCACCTCTGGAAGTGTTTCCAGCACCCACCTCTGGAAGTGTTTCCAGCAACCACCTCTGGAAGTGTTTCCAGCAACCACCTCTGGAAGTGTTTCCAGCAACCACCTCTGGAAGTGTTTCCAGCAACCACCTCTGGAAGTGTTTCCAGCAACCACCTCTGGAAGTGTTTCCAGCAACCACCTCTGGAAGTGTTTCCAGCAACCACCTCTGGAAGTGTTTCCAGCAACCACCTCTGGAAGTGTTTCCAGCAACCACCTCTGGAAGTGTTTCCAGCACCCACCTCTGGAAGTGTTTCCAGCACCCACCTCTGGAAGTGTTTCCAGCACCCACCTCTGGAAGTGTTTCCAGCACCCACCTCTGGAAGTGTTTCCAGCACCCACCTCTGACAGTCCACTTTTTACTTTACATGAGGGAGAACACATAAAGACAAACTGTTCTAGGTATCTGGGACAAAGTCTGAAAGCAATTCTAAATCATTTAACGACTGAAAACCAAAATAAGCAGCTATATTTTCAGCCCACAAATTTAGCCCACAAATCAAGCCACATAAGTGGGTCAATGTGCAATTATTGTATGTGGGTCTTTCTATAAATAAAGGGGCCAATGTGTGACATCAAGGTCAAAAGTTCAAAATGGTTTGATTGTTTCTTGCAGCTTCACATGTGTAGTTACAGGAATAAAAGTATAGGTACAGTGGCTTGCGAAAGTATTCACCCCCTTGGCATTTTTCCTCTTGTTGCCTTAAAATAGATTTTTGGAGGATTTGTATCATTTGATTTACACAACATGCCTACCACTTTGAAGATGCAAAATATGTTTTATTGTGAAACAAACAAGAAATAAGACAAAAACAGAACTTGAGAGTGCATAACTATTCACCCCCCAAAGTCAATACTTTGTAGAGCCACCTTTTGCAGAAAATACAGCTGCAAGTCTCTTGGGGTATGTCAATATAAACTTGGCACATCTAGCCACTGGGATTTTTACCCATTCTTCAAGGCAAAACTGCTCCAGCTCCTTCAAGTTGGATGGGTTCCGCTGGTGTACAGCAGTCTTTAAGTCATACCACAGATTTGCAATTGGATTGAGGTCTGGGCTTTGATTAGGCCATTCCAAGACATTTAAATGTTTCACCTTTTACCACTCAAGTGCTGCTTTAGCAGTATGCTTAGGGTCATTATCCTGCTTTGAAGGTGAACTTCCATCCCAGTCTCAAATCTCTGGACAACAAACAGGTTTCCCTCAAGAATTTCCCAGTTTTTAGCGCCATCCATCATTCCTTCAATTCTAACCAGTTTGCCAGTCCCTGCCGATGGTATTCTCAGAGTGATGGGAGGTGTTGGGTTTGTGCCAGGCATAGTGTTTTCCTTGATGGCCAGAAAATAAGATTTTAGTCTCATCTGACCAGAGTACCTTCTTCCATATGTTTGGGGAGTCTCCCACATGCCTTTTGGCAAACACTGTTTTTCTTTAAGTAATGGCATTTTCTGGCCACTCTTCCGTAAAGCCCAGCTCGGTGAGGTGTACGGCTTAAGGTTGCCCTATGGACAGATACTCCAATCTCCACTGTGGAGCTTTGCAGCTCCAGGGTTATCTTTGGTCTCTTTGTTGCCTCTGATTAATGCCCTCCTTGCCTGGTCCGTGAGTTTTGGTGGGCGGCACGCTCTTGGCAGGTTTGTTGTGGTGCCATATTTTTTCCATGTTTTAATAATGGATTTAATGGTGCTCCGTGGGATGTTCAGTTTCGGATATTTTTTTATAACCCAAACCTGATCTGTACTTCTCCACAACTTTGTCCCTGACCTGTTTGGAGAGCTCCTTGGTCTTTGTGGTGCCCCTTACTGGTGTTGCAGACTCTGGGGCCTTTCAGAACAGGTGGAGCTATACTGAGATCATGTGACAGACCTTGTGACACTTAGGTTGCACACAGGTGGACTTTATTTAACTAATTATGTGACTTCTGAAGGTAATTGGTTGCACCAGATCTTATTTAGGGGCTTCATAGCAAAGGGGGTGAATACATATGCACGCACCACTTTTCCATTTACTTAATTTTATTAATTCTTTGAAACAAGTAATTAGCATTTCACTTCACCAATTTGGACTATTTTGTGTATCTCCATTACATAAAATCCAAATAAAAATCTATTTAAATTACAGGTTGTAATGCAACAGAATAGGAAAAACGCCAAGGGGCATGAATACTTTTGCAAGGCACTGTAGGTGCAATAAGACCGTAACTCCACCTAGCAACAACAAAACATGTCACAAGAAACATGGATACCACATGTTTCTTTGTCATGACTAGTTGACAGGTCAACTTCTTTATCATTTACAGCCATGCTAAACATTCCTGAAAAATTAAAAAGATAGCATTTTTATGTTTTAATAGTTGATATAATTACAATGGGTTCTGTCAACAAAATCATTGACAATAATAACCAATTATGAAATCATTATAATCAGTAAACACTTCAAGCATTGTGTGTCTGGGTCTAAAAACTAGCTAGCAAATTCTTGCTTCCTCTGTCCTTGTTTAACCCATGAAAGTGCATTGTAGCCTAAGGGGAGGAACCTTCACTCCTCTCCTCCAATGTACTTTGAGAGGGAGGTGAGGGAATGGGGGAAAGTGGAGAATCTCAATTGCATTTCCTTGATTCCTCACATCCTCTCTCCTTGCCTCCTTCTCAAATCAAATCATATTTTATTGGTCACATACACGTGTTTAGTTAGCGGTTGTTATTGCAGGTGTAGCAAAATGCTTGTGTTTCTAGCTCCGACAGTGAGGTAATATCTAACAATTTCACAACATACACACACATCTAAGTAAAGGAATGGAATTAAGAATATATAAATATATGGACGAGCAATGTCAGAGCGGCATAGACTAAGATATAGAATACAGTATATACACATATGAGTAATGCAAGATATGTAAACTTTAAAGTGACTAGTGTTCCATTTCTTAAAATGGCCAGTGATTTCAAGTCTATGTATATAGGCAGCAGTGATGGCTATTTAACAGTCTGATGGCCTTGGGATAGAAGCTGTTTTTCAGTCTCTCTGTCCCAGCTTTAATGCACCTGTACTGACCTCGCCTTCTGGATGATTGCGGGATGAACAAGAAGTGGTTCGGATGGTTGTTGTCCTTGATGATCTTTTTGGCTTTCCTGTGACATGCTGTAGGTGTCCTGGAGGGCAGGTAGTTTGCCCCCGGTGATGCATTGGGCAGGCCACACCACTCTCTGGAGAGCCCTGCGGTTGCGGGCGATGCAGTTGCCGTACCAAGCAGTGATACAACCCGACAGGATGCTCTCAATTATGAATCTGTAAAAGTTTGTGAGGGTTTTAAGTGCCAAGCCAAATTGTGGCAAGCCAAATTGTTGCGCCTTCTTCACCACACTGTCCGTGTGGGTGGACCATTTCAGTGTGTCAATGATGTGTACGCCGAGGAACTTGAAGCTTTCTACCTTTTCCACTGCAGTCCCTCCGATGTGGATAGGGGGTGCTCCCTCTGCTGTTTCCTGAAGTCCACTATCATCTCCTTTTGTTTTGTTGACGTTGAGTGAGCAGTTATTTTCCTGGCACCGCAGTCCCAGAGCCCTCACCTCCTCCCTGTAGGCTGTCTTGTCATTGTTGGTAATCAAGCCTACTAATGTTGTGTTGTCTGCAAACTTGGTTATTGAGTTGGAGGCGTGCTTGGCCACGCAGTCATGGGTGAACAGAGAGTACAGGAGGGGGCTGAGCAAGCACCCTTGCGGGACCCCAGTGTTGAGGATCAGTGAAGTGGTGTCGTTTCCTACCTTCACCACCTGGGGGCGGCCCGTCGGGAAGTCCAGAGTCCAGTTGCACAGGGCGGAGTTCAGATGCAGGGCCTCGAGCGTAATGATGAGCTTGGAGGGTACTATGGTGTTGAATGCTGAGCTATAGTCAATAAACATCATTCTTACATAGGTATTCCTCTTGTCCAGATGGGATAGGGCAGTGTGATGGCGATTGCATTTTCTGTGGCTCTATTGGGGTGGTAAGCAAATTGAAGTTGGTCTAGGGTGACAGGTAAGGTAGAGGTGATATGATCCTTGACTAGTCTCTCAAAGCACTATAGTCGATATGTTGATAGAACGTCAGCAGCCTTTTCCTCAAATTTGCTTTGTTAAAATCCTCAGCCATCCCATGTTAGAAATTGTGCTACTAATGCACAAACACGTCTCGTAATTGTTTTTGTTTGGTTACATTTTGGTAATTGTAGAAATAAAACATTTTCCTTCTTCAGAAGTTCCAGCTAGGCAGGCTAACGTTAGTTAGCTAATTAATTTGCTAGCTATCATACAGTAGCTGTCCCCATAGGAGAACCCTTTTTGGTTCCAGATATAACTATTTTGGGTTCCATGTAGAACCGTTTGCACAGAGGGTTCTACCTGGAACCAAAAATGGTTCTACCCTTTTGGAACTCTTGTGTAAGTAGATCCAATTGAAATAGCACAGCTTCTAATAATATAAGATTGTAAAGCAAATCAAATACAATTATAACTCGCCTTTTTCCCCCAGGTGAGTCCTGTAAAGTTTCTCCCATTTCTCTCTGTCGCTCATTCAAACTATCACACGTGTGCAATTGCAGAGAAGATGAAGAGATTTGCAAATTACACCCATTTCTAACAATGTTTGTTGCAGGAATGATATGACGGACACAACTTTTGAACAATATAATATTTTATTATCTCTTTGCCTCTTTACACATACTTTAATTGCCGGGCTGTCCTCAATTGGGGAACCTCTGTCCGGGACAATGTCCTCAGGATTATAGAACGGTGTGTTTATCATAAGTGGTTTGAATATTACAACATGTATTAGGATTAAGCAAAATTTTACCATTTAGAGAGGAGTTAAGCATTTTCATTATCCAACTGTCTAATTTTGATTTCATCTTTCTTAAAATGTTTCAGATTGATGTCCCACTTCAATATGAAGGGACAAAGGAGCAAACATGCCTTGCTACCACTTTTAGTAGATTCTGACTGTTAAAGATATTTTATTGTGCGTTACTGTTATGTGTTGCATGCCCACAATATGCCAATCGTAAAAAATATATAATAATAATTATCTTACAGTAAGTGTCATGAAAAGCCAGAAAACTCAGGAGGTTGATGTGTTGCAGGCTCTCTGGAAAGTCCCGAAATATGCCACTGAGCCGTGTTGGAGAAGGACGCAAGTATGTACAGTTGAAGTCGGAAGTTTACATACACTTAGGTTGGAGTCATTAAAACTCTTTTCAACCACTCCACAAATTTCTTGTTAACTATAGTTGTGGCAAGTCGTTTAGGACATCGACTTTGTGCATGACACAAGTAATTTTCCCAACAATTGTTTACAGACAGATTATTTGACTTATAATTCAATGTATCACAATTCCAGTGGGTCAGAAGTTTACATACACTAAGTTGACTGTGCCTTTAAACAGCTTGGTAAATTCCAGAAAATTATGTCATGGCTTTAGAAGCTTCTGATAGGCTAATTGACATCATTTCAGTCAATTGGAGTTATGGATGTATTTCAAGGCCTACCTTCAAACGGAGTGCCTCTTCGCTTGACATCATGGGAAAATCAAAAGAAATCAGCCAAGACCTCAGAAAAAAAATTGTAGACCTCCACAAGTCCACAATCTCCCAACGCCTGAAGGTACCACGCTCATCTGTACAAACAATAGTACGCAAGTATAAACACCATTGGACCACGCAGCCGCCATACCGCTCAGGAAGGAGACACGTTCTGTCTCCTAGAGATGAACGTACTTTGGTACGAAAAGTGCAAATCAATCCCAGAACAACAGCAAAGGACCTTGTGAAGATGCTGGAGGAAACAGGTACAAAAGTACCTATATCCACAGTAAACTGAATCCTTTATCGACATAACCTGAAAGGCCGCTCAACAAGGAAGAAACCACTGCTCCAAAACCGCCATAAAAAAGCAAGACTACGGTTTGCAACTGCACATGGGGACGAAGATCATACTTTTTGGAGAAATGTCCTGGTCCTGGTCTGATGAAACAAAAATAGAACTGTTTGGCCATAATGAACATTGTTATGTTTGTAGGAAAAAGGGGTAAGCTTGCAAGCCCGAAGAACACCATTCCATCCGTGAAGCACGGGGGTGGCAGCATCATGTTGTGGGGGTGCTTTGCTGCAGGAGGGACTGGTGCACTTCACAAAATAGATGGCTTCATAAGGAGGAAAATTATGTGGATATATTGAAGCAACATCTCAAAACATCAGTCAGGAAGTTAAAGCTTGGTTGCAAATGGGTCTTCCAAATGGACAATAACCCCAAGCATACTTCCAAAGTTGTGGCAAAATGGCCTAAGGACAACAAAGTCAAGGTATTGGACTGAATCCCATAGAAAATTAGTGGGCAGAACTGAAAAGGCATGTGCGAGCAAGGAGGCCTACAAATCTGACTCAGTTACACCAGCTCTGTCAGGAGGAATGGGCCAAAATTCACCCAACTTATTGTGGGAAGCTTGTGGAAGGCTACCCAAAACGTTTGACCCAAATTAAACAATTTAAAGGCAATGCTACCAAATACTAATTGAGTGTATGTAAACTTCTGACCCACTGGGAATGTGATGTGATGAAAGAACTAAAAGCTGAAATAAATGATTCTGCTATTATTGACATTTCACATTCTTAAAATAAATTGATCCTAACTGACCTAAAACAGGGAACATTTACTAGGATTAAATGTCAGGAATTGTGAAAAACTGAGTGTAAATGTATGGAGTATGGAAACTTCTGACTGTATGGAAACTTCTGACTTCAACTGTAAAGTATATGAGCAAGGTACTATTTTCTAAAGACATCTAAGCTACAACTGCCACAAAATGATTGAAGTAGTTGGAAATACTTTTATCCAGCTGAGTCCACGAAGTTTCTTCAAGAATGTCCTTTTCTAGTTTGTACTTTTCAAATGGATAAAGTCGTTATGCGCTGATTCTCTTCACTGCATATCTGACCCATCACACGACTCTTCAAGGGGGCCACGACACTCCTGATCGCCTTCTGTGCGCAGAGGTCCTTGATGAGGATCTACCCCATATTACCACTCTTATTTATCATAAACATTGTGTAACGGTTTTCTTGACTTGAAGGAGAGGCGGACCAAAATGCAACATGGTTTCTATTCATGGTTCTTTAATAAAGACTCTACACATGAACAAACTACCAAAACAAGAAACTTGAAAAACCAAAAAACAGCCCTCTGATGCAAACACAGAGACAGGAACAATCACCCACAAACACACAGTGAAACTCAGGCTACCTAAGTATGACTAACTAATGACACCTGCCTCTGATTGAGAACCATACTAGGCCGAAACATAGAAATACCCAAATCATAGAAAAACAAACAGACTGCCCACCCCAACTCACGCCCTGACCATACTAAATAATGACAAAACAAAGGAAATAAAGGTCAGAACGTGACACATTGGGTCTTTATATATTCCCAGTATTTCTATGCCTGCAATTGCTGTGGGTGAATTATGAAACAATTACTGTATGCAGATGTGTGAAAAAAACATTTCGATTTTTGTTTTTGCCATTGCTTGATCTATTTTAAATGTAAGACTGTGTTGCAGATTAACTTTAATTGTTGATTATGGAAACAAATAGAAATGTAATGAACAATATTTTCAATGCCCAACTTTATTCGCGGCAATAATTGTTACAGTACACTCCTAGCACCTTTTTTTCTATCTAAAATCTAAAGTAGTTATTCAGCTGTGCCCATAGGGGAACCCTGTTTGGTTCCAGGTAGAACCCTTTCCACAGAGGGTTCTACATGGAAACTAAAAAGTATTCTCCCTGGAACCAAAATGGGTTCTTCTATGGGGACAGCTGTAGAACCCTTTTGGAACCCTTTTTTCTAAGAGTGCAGGTAATAAACTGTAGTCAAGTTACCAGGATATGATGTTTTAACTATGACCAGTAGGCTACATAATATAGCAATTATGACCAACTGGTCTTACGGCGGTCAGAAGAATCATGTGCTGTTCAATAAAAAGACGTAAAATTTTTTTTTTTTTAATTCAACAAGTTTGTGACCAGAATAAGTTCATAAAAATATGTAATACTGACATCTTTTCAACCAGGTTTTGCCCACTGGGAAGGCTCGTGCAAAGCTACTTACTTACTACTTATAAAATTTTATTTGTCACATGTGCCGAATACAACACCTTAACGTGACATGCTTATTTACTTCTAGCCCTTAACCAACAATGCAGTTCAAGAAATAGTTTAGAAAATATTTACAAAATTAAAAGTAACACAATAAAATAACAATAACGAGGCTATATATATAGGGGGTACCAGTACCAAGTCAATGTGCGGGGGTACAGGATAGTCAAGGTAATTATGCCTCTAGTTGAAGATCCTTGCCATCATTTTACTCGACATAGACAAAATATGATGTGTTTATGAGTTGAGTCCCCCTACTTACTGCCTAGCTTGTGCACAATACTAAAATGTCAAATTATATTTGATTCCTTGAGCATTTCATATCCAATGCTTTTTTTGTAAGACTTATCCAAAACTTTCCATAAATAGTTGCAATAATACATAGCTTCATATCATTCATTTTCAAAGACACAAGTAGGCATATCAGATTTCAAATATGTGATTACACTGGGAAAATTGGGAAGAAGTGGAATAAAATAAGTGTGGGGAATAACAGTAGTGTTCTTGCTGACGGTAATTACCCTATTATTTAGTCCACTGTTAAGAATGAGAATTATTCCACTGATCAAACTAAATTAATAAATAGATTTTTGACACCCTTTTTCGTGATTATGATCTTGTCTCATCGCTGCAACTCCCCAACGGGCTTGGGAGAGGCAAAGGTCAAGTAATGCTTCCTCCGAAACATGACCCACCAAACCGCACTTCTTAACACCTGCTCGCTTATCCCGGAAGCCAGCTGCACCAATGTGTCGGATGAATCACTGTTCAACTGATGATCAAGGTCAGCCTGCAGGCACCAGCCCTGCCACAAGGAGTCACTAGAGCATGGGGAGCCAAGTAAAGCCCCCCCCAGGCCAAACCCTCCCCTAACCCGGACAATTATGTGCCGCCTCATTGGAACTCCTGGTCAATGAACCCCAGGCTGTAATGACACCGCAACATTGCAATGCTAAGTGTTACCAAACTTAGTGACTGTGTCGCTATATTTAGCGAGTATTCAGACCCCTCTAGCACTCACAGGCGGCCCAGTCCTCGCGCTGCGTCTAGACTGCAAATGACTCACGCATGCTGATCCCATCCTGACTTACGTTTTAAAAAAACAATTTCCCTGAATTAGGGCCAGACTAGTTGCCATAATTTTCTCACATAGCCATTGATAGTTTTTTTCTATTGTCTTTTTTTGGTCCATTTAGACTGTGAATGTAGATTGTATACAACAAAAAATGTTATGGTTAAAAATGTTCATGTTTTACTGTGACTTGTTGTAGGCTCCTAAGTGGACCATAAGGTTAAAAACAAATTAACAACAAAAAAAAAAAAAGTCCCTCTGTTTGAGCGTCTCTTTCGGTCACTTTTGCCGGTCCCAAGCCTGGATAAAGGAGGAGGGTTGGAATTGTGACATTAAAAAAAAGAATGTACAGAAGAAAGTTCATTTGTAGTGCTAAACATATTTAGAGTGTTTTTTACTCACTTTTTATCTCTCCCACGACGATGTTCTTCTCTCCTACAGCGTCCATCACAATTACATGCACATTGCCAATTTATGCAAATTAGGCGATGACGTCATTTAGCGACTTCTAGTGACTTTTAGGACAGCCAATAGCTACTTTCCTTACTGAGGAGTTGGCAACACTGGCAATGCGGCGCCTTAGACCGCTGAGCCACTTGGGAGGGGATAATAAAATCTCTTGAAGATAAAATCACATAAATCTGTCCCTACAGCTAACCAAATTATTTGTATATTCATTGTCCCCCCTCAAGAATCAAATGTACACTTTTCGGTTTACAATCTGTTTGACAAAATGTGTTTCATAGTTACAAATAAGGTCCGTCACCCTACCAAACTTCCCTGCTAAAACCTACTGTAGGTCTGTCTGCTGCCTTTTCGGTGTCACAGCCAAAATGTCAATCACCAAACGAGGTGACTAATTCAAGTGTGGATTAAATCGACTTTCGTCCATGCTGTACAACATTGTAAATAAAACAGCGCTGCCGTGCTGCTCTTTTTATAGTTCTATAAACTCAGCGGGAACATGATTTCTCTCCATTCAACGCCACTCTAATCTCGATGGAGCGTTTCTTTAAAACATGCATCCAATCACTTTGATGCAATACATAACTTGACCAGTCATATGCTTCAATGTGCCTCGTTTCACAGTGCTTTGGGAAGACAAGACAATGATAGAGATTCCGCTAGTTATGTTAAATTGCAGGCGCAGATGCTCCGATTTTCAAAACCATTTGGTGCATAGTTGAAAAGTTAATGGAATAATTAAAAAAATAAAATAAGTAATTTTCAATGATATATAAGAGGTGTGCTGTGAGAGCATGAGAAGATGGTCACATGCGTATATCACGACCAATGCATGAGAATTGGCAGCTCTGACAGCTCATGTTTCTCATGTGTAGGACATAGAATGGCCTACAAACCTTTTCTGTGTTGTTTCTTCTATACTGTTGAAATTTAGGCCATTTATGAAGTTGACGTTAGTTGGCTGGGTGAAAGTAAATCAAGCGAGCATTTCACCAATTTGACTGCTGGACCACTTTAAAGCCCAAGTCAAACCCTGTTTACAAGGAAAGTCCCGTTGATGTTCGCCACGCAGTTATTATGATGATCAGCTGACACAAGCTAAATATTAGCACATGATGAGACCTCTCAAAGTGAAATTTAACTAATCCAGTCAACTGGTTCAGTCGAAAGTGCACTAATGCTCAACTTTGAGTGCTCTTAACACCTGCTGAGCATTGTTTAAAGAAAGATGTTGACTACCTCAACTTGCCTCACGATCCTTATTATTTACCTAGGTAAGTTGTATGCACACCTTATTTTGATGTGGTAACACCTTTAAATGGAAGTATTTATAACACAGTATATTTCCGTTAAACTTGCTTTGAAACCCGACATTGAAGCATGCGCAGAACGATGTGTGCATGTGTTCGGCAGGAATGCATGAGTCTCATGTATTTGGATCTTGTGCTCATGCTCCAGGTGATCTAAATCTGAATGCACTACCAGTGCTTTGAAAAGTTGGATGTATTTATACTTTCTTGTGGATTTGTGTTCACGCGCCCACGGCCTAAAGGACCAGCTGCATGGGCAACCGGTAAAGCAGCATGCCATTTTATTCAACATTCTGACATGTATAGATTGCGAGGAAGCCTTCCTGACTCAAACTAAGATTTCTGCCCGTCGTAGAAATCAATGCAATTCAGCGGTTAAACCTAGCTGTTGCTCTGTTATGAGTCTTGGACCCAATCCAATGATCATCCTTTTATGGAATTTGGCGCCTGCCTAAATAATGTGAAAGTAGCTTTTGAAGCATGTCATTGTTCTTCTGCCTATATTTATTGTCCGGACACAAATACAATCCCTATTTCATACGGTTATAGTTTATTTTATGCATAATATGTCCTCAACAGGTTCGGTTTTTTTAAGCGCCACAAATTACTGTATGTAGTCTATCCCAGGACATTTTTTACATGCAAGTGGTACATTTAAGTATATAGCTAATTAGCCTACAAGAATGAGATTTCAGCTGTGCTGAGCTGGGGCGTTTGTGGGAAGTCATAAGACCGACATGACTAAGTACTTTTGAGGTTGGGCCAATTCTTCAACTATATACATTTAGCTAGCTTACCTAACATTCACAATACGGTCAAATTAGCTGCATTATCCACATTGATAACTGTCAAAAACCGATTTGTTGTCAAACCGTTAAAAAGGTGAAACGTCACAACTCGGCTCGGCAACTTGGGTAACAACATTTTCTCCAAGTTTCCCACTTGTAAATACAATTTGGAAGGTCGTTCAAGTGAAACTTTCCAGTATGAACTCTGAGCTTCCGATAACTCCAATAGCATATGAACGCCCCACTAGCCTTTTAGCTTTATTGGTATTTTATTACATTGCTATTATTATATGGCATTTTATCACATGCTTGAATAATGTTAACATGATTGATAGCCAGGGTTGGGTAGGTTACTTCCTAAATGTAATGTCAGTTACTATTTACCTGTCCAAAATTGTAGTCAGTGACAAGTTTTGGATTACCCAAACCCAGTAACGTAATCTGATTACATTCAGCTACTTTTAGATTACTTTCCCCTTAAGCGACATTAGAAGACACACGTAGGTATTTTTGTTTATCTATGGGGTTTTGGTATTGTCTAGGTAAATGTAGGTCTATGGTGGCCTGAATTGGTTCCCAATCAGAGACAGCTGTTTATCGTTGTCTCTGATTGGGAATCCAATTTAGGTTGCCATTGTCCATTTCGGTTTGGTGGGTTATTGTCTATGTGTAGTTGCATGTCAGAACTAGTTGTTTATAATGTGACGGTCATTTTGTTCGTTTAAGTGTTTTTCGTTAAATAAAATAAGAATGTATTCCAATCACGTTGTGCCTTGGTCTCCTCGTTATGACGAACGTGACACATGGGTTGGTTATGTAGGCTTCTTCTAACCTATTGCTTTCTACTACATATAATAATAATACGATTACATTATATCTTTACATGAATAACCAAAGTCTATCAGAATTCCATATTTACAAGATCAAGGAGTATAACGTTTATTGGAATGACTGGAAGTATAGATTAGCCTAATTGTTTTACCTGAGCATAACACCAAAACTAAGGATTTATTAGCCAGCCCTACTCTGTTGTTTTGGATTTTGTTGTTACAGAGGACTGATTGGGCTCATTGATACGAGTTGAAAAATAAATGCTGCGCTTTGAGCATTTCTGAAAGTGCTATTTACATGTGAAAAATGAATTCTGCATTTGTTATAGGTCTATTGTTTAACTTTTTGTTGGTGACGCTTTGATATCTTGATAATATGCAGCTGTTTAAAGGGCAAATCCACAGATTAAAAAATAACAAGACGAACGCCCCACCTCTGTTTTGGTAATAAAAAAAAACTGAGGGATGGGCATGGAGAAATTTAACCACTCAGAGAATAGACAGAACTATGGATACAATGACTGACCATCCATGATATCAAAATGATTGTTTTAACCATGTTATACATTGTTTACATTTACAATGTTTACAAACATTGAAGAAAAACAAGCTGATATTTTGAGTTCTCGTGGAGTGTGACAGTTGAACTAAGCTCATGGGGCATTTATAAGTTATATTCTTCAAGAAGCAATGGATAAAAATATATCCAAGTCCAGAAATGGATGTAGCAACTACAGATTGCCCTTTTAAGTCTATCAAAAGTGTGCGAGTTTGAACATGTGTCCATTAGGCCTATGGATTTAATGTTTTTGTCAGCATGAATTAGATTGTGCAATAAAAGGCCCACTTGAATTCCACAGGCTGGGATCGGCATTGTGCAGTTGTTTGTAAGAGCACATTTTTCACTGGCTGTGAAAAATATATTTAAAAAAAATATTGATAGGCTCCTGAGTGGCGCAGCGGTACATCTCAGTGCTAGAGGTGTCACTACAGCCCCTGGTTCGATCCTGGGCTGTATCACAACCGGCCATGATTGGGAGTCCCATAGGGCGGTGCACAATGGTCCAGCGGCGTCTGGTTTAGGGGAGGGTTTGGCCAGGGTAGGCCGTTAAGTTAGGCCGTCAACTTCTTGAAATCAACCATTATTGGGTTCAAATATTTATATTTGTGAACAGCCATCCACAACAACCACAATCCGTAAGGCACAAATAGCTAAATGAGAGCAGCAGTGAGTCACATCAATGTGCTATGTAGATAGCAATAATAAGTGACATCCATATCGCCATAGACTACACCACTGCTGTCATACTTAACTCCAAGCATTTATTCAAGTTGGATAATCTTTGGATGCCAACTGCAGTCATACCATTGGAAGACATAGCTTGGACCGTGGCCTACAAAAACCTATTCCTGCTCTTTTCCTGCGATCCATCAAACCTGTTTGGTGCGTCATCATAGTGGTCTCTGACTGCTAAGGAGGACAATGCAAATAGTCCTGGTAGGCATTTTCAAGGGATATATAAAGTGATTGCATATATATATATATATATTTTTTTTTTATGAAGTGACTGAAAATCATACAGACTGTGGCTCTAAGGCTGCCTTTACACAGGGAACCCTGATTGGTCAAAATACCAAATAGTGGCAAAATGTGTAAATGCAGCCCAAGAGCCAGTCCTACGCTTCAATTTGGAGATGCATTTTTCTTCTTCTCATTTGATAGGACAAACACAACTCCTGTATTAGCGGAAGAATGTTTCAGTTCTCATATTGACTTCTCTATCTCCAAACCCTGGTCTGCTTCGCAAGTGTTCCCATAAGTCTTGTGATGTTGCTCCTCTTGGTTTAGAAAATATGTGGGATCCTCCTTATGGTGCCATTTCCGCATTCACATGCTAGTCAGAACTCAGACATTTCTGACTTGCTAATTCATTGAATGCACGTGTATAATTACAACCAGTTAGGAAGTTGGTAATGTCAGAGTTTCCTAGTTGGGACTAGGACATGAATGCAGCATTTCTCAGAAACTCAGATAAAAACGAGGTAAAATCATGTCTGAACAATCTGTCTCCATTGTGGAATAATTATAATGTTATGGTAAGATTTAAATTAAGAAAGATGATCTGAGAGCAGTGCTGCCTTTCTTTCGATTTTCAAACGTTCTTCCTGTATGGTGTTTTGGGAAAAACTGGTTACATCTTCAGCCAGGGCAGGAAAGATGCATCGTTAAAACACTTAAAAGTCTAAAGCTTTACCGTATGCTTTCCAGTCAGAACAGTTAATGCATATATTATGATGACGTTTTGGTGTTCGGCAGGGGGTTTCTTCAGCTGTTTTGAGGCTTGTCGAATTCAGTAGCTGAAGTCTACGCCCCTTCGTGAGTGATTGGTCAACAGTAGGGATTCTTCAATTAATTCAACGGCAGATGACTAGTTTTCATGCACATTTCTTCACTTGAGAAATACTGCACCAAACATCTTAGTTAGATGTAAATTGAGCGACTAAGACCTGCTCTGCAAACCGTTGAAATTAATTAGATTTCTTGAGTTATCTTAGATTAAATCAGACTATTTTGAGGAAGTGTGCTGGCTACGGCAGTAATATTTCATTTTTCAAGCAAGGGTATTTTAAGGGAGTCTGCGAGCACAGACATTCACTTCGCCTAGCCAAATTCTGCTAGGAGCAAACCGAACCTATGTATAAGGATTAGAGGTCGACCGATTAATCGGAATGGCCGATTAATTAAGGAATGATTTCAAGTTTTCATAACAATCGGAAATCGGTATTTAAAAAAAAAAAAAACTTTTATTTAACTAGGCAAGTCAGTTAAGAACACATTCTTATTTTCAATGACGGCCTAGGAACGGTGGGTTAACTGCCTCGTTCAGGGGCAGAACGACAGATTTTCACCTTGTCAGCTCGGGAGATCCAATCTTGCAGTTAACTAGTCCAACGCAATAACGACCTGCCTCTCTCTCGTTGCACTCCACAAGGAGACTGCCTGTTACGAGAATGGAGCAAGGTAAGTTGCTAGCTAGCATTAAACTTATCTTATAAAAAACAATCAATCAATCATAATCACTAGTTAACCCCACATGGTTGATGATATTACTAGATATTATCTAGCGTGTCCTGCGTTGCATATAATCTGACTGAGCATACAAGTATCTAAGTATCTGACTGAGCGGTGGTAGGCAGAAGCAGGCGAGTAAACATGAATTCAAACATGAATTCGCTCTGAGCCTTGCATTGGTTGTTTCCCTTGCTCTGCATGGGTAACGCTGCTTCGAGGGTGGGTGTTGTCGTTGTGTTCCTGGTTCGAGCCCAGTGAGGAGCGAGGAGAGGGACGGAAGCTATACTGTTACACTGGCAATACTAAAGTGCCTATAAGAACATCCAATAGTCAAAGGTTAATGAAATACAAATGCTATAGAGGGAAATAGTCCTATAATTCCAATAATAACTACAACCTAAAACTTCTTACCTGGGAATATTGAAGACTCATGTTAAAAGGAACCACCAGCTTTCATATGTTCTGAGCAAGGAACTTAAACATTAGCTTTCTTACATAGCACATATTGTACTTTTACTTTCTTCCCCAACACTTTGTTTTTGCATTATTTAAACCAAATTGAACATGTTTCATTATTTATTTGAGGCTAAATAGATTTTTATTGATGTATTATATTAAGGTAAAATAAGTGTTCATTCAGTATTGTTGTAATTGTCATTATTACAAATAAATAAATAAAAATCGGTCGATTAATCGGTATCGGCTTTTTTGGTCCTCCAATAATCTGTATCGGTATCGGCGTTGAAAAATCATAATCGGTCTACCTCTAATACAGATGCCTTTTGTTCCAACTCTATCGGGAAACCGGGCCCTGGAAGATTAGCTCACAGTGTTGTGAGCCTGGCGCCTGGTGATTTCTTTTTTTTTGGGGGGGGGATTACAAGTACATTTAATGAGGAGCTTCTTGTTGGAGCCGCTCTTGCAGATTAGTACACTGCTACTTAAATAATTTTTGTAACTATAGGCTATATTACATAGACGTGTAAGCCTACACTTACAATGTTTCATATGCACTATTATAATCCTCCAATTCGTCACATATGCATGGACCAGCAGTGAACAGTGTTTTTCTTAACAAAAATGCTTGAATCGAGTGTTAATGACCTGTTGTTTTCGAGTCAATCACATTAATGGTGTGTGCCACCAGGAATGTTTTTTTACGATCTACTATCAACTTAAATATTGTATAGACCACCTTTTCGCTATAAAAACACATGGATGTACAGTACCAGTCAAAAGTTTGGACACACCTACTCATTCATTTATTTTTTACTGTTTGCTGTATTTCTGTAAAATTGATGTGGCTATGCAAAAACACTGGATGTTTTTGGAACTACTGAATGTAACGCGCCAATGTAAACTGATTTTTTGTATATAAATATGAACTTTATCAAACAAAACATACATGTATTGTGTAACATGAAGTCCTATGAGTGTTATCTGATGAAGATCATCAAAGGTTAGTGATTCATTTTATTTCTTGTGCTTTTTGTGACTCCTATCTTTGGCTGGAAAAATGGCTGTGTTTTTCTGTGGCTTGGTGGTGACCTAACATAATCGTTTGTGGTGCTTTCGCTGTAAACGCCTATTTGAAATCGGACACTGTGGTGGGATTAACAACAAGATTACCTTTAAAACGGTATAAGATACATATGTTTGAGGAATTTTTATTATGAGATTTCTGTTTTGAATTTGGCGCCCTGCACTTTCCCTGGCTGTTGTCATATCGATCCCGTTAACGGGATTGCAGCCCTAAGAAGTTTGAATGTTCTGAAAGATTAAAAAATATATATATATATACAGTTGAAGTGCTTCTACACCTGCATTGCTTGCTGTTTGGGTGTTTTAGGCTGGGTTTCTGTACAGCACTTTGAGATATCAGCTGATGTACGAAGGGCTATATAAATAAATTTGATTTGATTTGAAGTCAGAAGTTTACATACCTTAGCCAAATACGTTTTTTAAACTCAGTTTTTCACCATTTCTGACATTTAATCCTAGTAAAAATTCCGTTTAGGTCAGTTAGGATCACCACTTCATTTTAAGAATGTGAAATGTCAGAATAATAGAATAATAGTAGAGTTATTTATTTCAGCTTTTATACACTAAAATAACACATCCTAGATCTGAATGAATGAAATATTCTTATTAAATACTTTTTTCTTTACATAGTTGAATGTGCTGACGACAAAATCACACAAATTATCAATGGAAATCAAATTTTTCAACCCATGGAGGTCTGGATTTGGAGTCACACTCAAAATTAAAGTGGAAAACCACACTACAGGCTGATCCAACTTTGATGTAATGTCCTTAAAACAAGTCAAAATGAGGCTCAGTAGTGTGTGTGGCCTCCACGTGCCTGTATGACCTCCCTACAACGCCAGGGCATGCTCCTGATGAGGTGGCGGATGGTCTCCTAAGGGATCTCCTCAGAGACCTGGTCTAAAGCATCCGCCAACTCCTGGACAGTCTGGTGCAACGTGGCGTTGGTGGATGGAGCGAGACATGATATGCTCAATTGGATTCAGGTCTGGGGAACGGGCGGGCCAGTCCATGTCATCAATGCCTTCATCTTGCAGGAACTGCTGACACACTCCAGCCACATGAGGTCTAGCATTGTCTTGCATTAGGAGGAACCCAGGGCCAACCGCACCCGCATATGGTCTCACAAGGGGTCTGAGGATCTCATCTCGGTACCTAATGGCAGTCAGGCTAACTCTGGCGAGCACATGGAGGGCTGTGCGGCCGCCCAAAGAAATGCCACCCCACACCATGACTGACCCACCGCCAAACCGGTTATACTGGAGGATGTTGCAGGCAGCAGAACGTTCTCCACAGCGTCTCCAGACTCTGTCACGTCTGTCACATGTGCTCCGTGTGAACCTGCTTTCATCTGTGAAGAGCACAGGGCGCCAGTGGCGAATTTGCCAATCTTGGTGTTCTCTGGCAAATGCCAAACGTCCTGCACGGTGTTGAGCTGTAAGCACAACCCCCACCTGTGGACGTCGGGCCCTCATACCACCCTCATGGAGTCTGTTTCTGACCGTTTGAGCAGACACATGCACATTTGTGGCCTGCTGGAGGTCATTTTGCAGGGCTCTGGCAGTGCTCCTCCTGCTCCTTGCACAAAGGCGGAGGTAGCTGTCCTGCTGGTGGGTTGTTGCCCTCCTACGGCCTCCTCCACATCTCCTGATGTACTGGCCTGTCTCCTGGTAGCGCCTCCATGCTCTGGACACTACGCTGACAGACACAGCAAACCTTCTTGCCACAGCTCGCATTGATGTCCCATCCTGGATGAGCTGCACTACCTGAGCCACTTGTGTGGGTTGTAGACTCCATCTCATGCTACCACTAGAGTGAAAGCACCGCCAGCATTCAAAAGTGACCAAAACATCAGCCAGGAAGCATAGGAACTGAGAAGTGGTCTGTGGTCCCCACCTGCAGAACCACTCCTTTATTGGGGGTGTCTTGCTAATTGCCTATAATTTCCACCTGTTGTCTATTCCATTTGCACAACAGCATGTGAAATGTATTGTCAATCAGTGTTGCTTCCTAAGTGGACAGTTTGATTTCACAGAAGTGTGATTGACTTGGAGTTACATTGTGTTGTTTAACTGTTCCCTTTATTTTTTTGAGCAGTGTATTTTTCTGCTTTTTGTGACACCTCTCTTTGGTTGGAAAATGGCTGAATGCTTTCTGTGACTAGTTGCTGACCTAACATAATGACATGTTCTGCTTTCGCCGAAAAGCCTTTTTGAAATCGGACACTGGTTGGATTAATGAGAAGTGTATCTTTAAAATGGTGTAAAATACTTGTATGGTTGAGGAATTATAATTATGAGATTTCTGTTTTGAATTTGGCGCCCTGCAATTTCACTGGCTGTTGGCGAGGTGGGACGCTAGCGTCCCGAACGATCCCAGAGAGGTTAACTTCTTGACTGATGTCTTGAGATGTTGCTTCAATATATCCACACAATTTTCCAGCCTGTTGATGCCATCTATATTCTGAAGTGCACCAGTCCCTCCTGCAGCAAAGCACCCCCACAACATGATGCTGCCACCCCCGTGCTTCACGGTTGGGATGGTGTTCTTCGGCTTGCAAGCATCCCCCTTTTTTCCTCCAAACATAACAATGGTCATTATGGGCAAACAGTTCTATTTTTGTTTCATTAGACGAGAGAACAATTCTCCAAAAAGTATGATCTTTGTTCCCATGTGCAGTTGCAAACCGTAGTCTGGCTTTTTATGGCGGTTTTGGAGCAGTTGCTTCTTCCTTGCTGAGCGTCCTTTCAGGTTATGTCGATATAGGACTCATTTTACTGTGGATATAGATACTTTTGTACCTGTTTCCTCCAGCATCTTCGCATGGCCTTTTGCTGCTGTTCTGGTATTTATTTGCACTTTTCGCACCAAAGTGCGTTCATCTATAGGAGACCAAACGCATCTCCTTCCTGAGCAGTATGCCGGCTGCGTGGTCCCGTGGTGTTTATACTTGCGTACTATTGTTTGTACAGATGAACGTGGTACCTTCAGGCATTTGGACATTTCTCCCAATGATGAACCAGACTTGTGGAGGTCTACAATTTTTTTCTGAGGTCTTGGCTGATTTATTTTTAATTTCCCATGATGTCAAGCAAAGAGGCACTGAGTTTGAAGGTAGGCATTGAAAGACATCCACAGGTACACCTCCAATAGGCTAATTGACATCATTTGAGTCAATCAGAAGCTTCTAAAGCCATGACATCATTTTCTGGAATTTTACATACCCTAAGTTGACTGTTTAAAGGCACAGTCAACTTAGGGTATGTAAACTTCTGACCCACTAGAGTGATGCAGTGAATTATAAGTGAAATAATCTGTCTGTTAACAATTGTTGGAAAAATGACTTGTCATGCACATAGTAGATGTCCTAACCGACTTGCCAAAACTATAGTTTGTTAACAAGACATTTGTAGAGTTGTTGAAAAACGAGTTTTAATGACTCCAACCTATGTGTATGTAAACTTCCAACTTCAACTGTATATTTGTCATGGCTCCCGAGTGGCGCAGGATCTTGGTGCAAGAGGCTTTACTACAGTCCCTGGTTTGAATTCAGACTGTATCACATCCGAACGTGATTGGGAGTGCCGTAGAGCAGCTCACAATTGGCCCAGCGTCATCCGGGTTTGTCCAGGGTAGGCCGTCATTGTAAATAAGCATTTGTACTTAACTGACTTGCCTAGTTAAATAAAGGTTCCATTTATAAAAACAACTGGTGGCAACTGCAGCACAATCAATAGGAGGGTGAACAGTGGCTGGTGCCTAAAAATATAGATAACTTGTTTTATGCAGGTGTTGCACACCAACAGATGGAGAAAACCTACACCAGTTGAGCATTTCATTTCAACAATCTTCATTTTAATTTTACTTTACAAACAACAAGAGGGCTTAATTGGAGTCTATTTCTTTGGAGCCTAGACCTATATAAAATAACTTAACTGGCTGAGATAGTCTGAGGCATAACAGCCTAATAGAAGTAGGATTTTTTAAATTTGTCCTACTTACAATTGCAACTGGTCAAAAATGTAGCATCCTACATAAAACAATAATTTAAAGAAAAAAAGTCTGCACGTTCGAACTGAAACAATGTAACTAATAATGAAAGCGCACATTTGTAAATCTCAAACTCTAAAAGTTTGTGTAAACACAATGTGTGTGACATTGGGCTACATTCTTTATTGTAAACACATCATGCAAATGTTTCCTATTAGCAGGACAATAGACTTTTTATAGCCCGGCTACTGTTGTGGAAATCTCTCAACTTGCAATGTAATGTATTCGATGCTTAAGTACTCTAAAGTGTTACATATCTAACTCAAAACAGCATTTCTTCATCGATATCTTTATGCTTCCGTTAACCTTCTTGATCGTTCCCTTTATTTCTGTAGCAATTTTGAGAAAATTGCTCAAGGGCCACGGATGATTTGTCTGTGAAGATGAC
This sequence comes from Oncorhynchus kisutch, assembly GCF_002021735.2. NCBI lineage: Eukaryota > Metazoa > Chordata > Actinopteri > Salmoniformes > Salmonidae > Oncorhynchus > Oncorhynchus kisutch. Next base: position 33,981,176 of record NC_034176.2, read on the forward strand.
ATTCTTGAATGTCTCGCAAGTTTTGATCTGGGCCTGCAGGACGCAAAGTTCTTTGTTTGTCAGACAAATCGTAGGGTTGAAACTACAGAACAGTACAAAACAAGCGAACACACAGGGTTAATGTTCTGATTTTAAAAAATATATATATATATAATTTCTTACCGAGCCTTTCCATGAGTCCATGCAAGTTTCTTCAAATGTCTTCTGACTGTAATTAGAGTGATGTTGTGCCGTAATGCCAGCAGATTGCCTTTGCCGATTGCTCGTCGTCTTCATGAACATAAGCAAGTGATGTCTGCTAAATAATCAATTTAGGTTTCTCCTGAAATAAATAATTTGAAATAACAACTGTCTTTATTTACAAATTAGTGAGAATGTCTCACCCCATGTTCAAGAATTGCCTTTTTCTCACTCTAAAATTAAAATGAAATCTCCAAAATATCGTTACTTTTTAGACAAAGCGATTTTATAATTATGAATTAATTTAGAATTATATAAACACCCCTTTAAGATCTGTGAGAATATCTGAGAATATAGATAATAATTGTGTCCTCCAATCCTCTAAATGTAATTATTGGAGGAGAGTCACGTCATTGAAAAACAGTTTTTTTTTTTTCGATATTCTGTAGGCGAAATTAGTCTCACTAGTGTTGAGTAATGTGCTGTTAAATGGTATTTATTTAAAGAGGATGTTGAGGTTAGGACTGTTTTTTTTTTGCGCTGTTTCGCTCTGCTCTGGGGCAAGCATGGGGACTAGTCTTGATTTTGATTTTCACTTAATCTCCGTTTGGGTATTGGCTAGACAATAATTAGAAAATTAGGGTGCAGAAATGTTATGCTCTTACGCTCCATTATTTATCTAGGAAAGTCAGTTAAGAACAAATGATTATTTACAAGGACAGCCTAATCCTTCCTCCTGTTGTACAGCACCATATTTTCCATTCCCATCCTAATGGAAACCCTGATGGTTTTTGTTTTTCTCTGAATAGAAACACCACAATATTAATCAAATTAATTAAGCAAAATTTCTTAAAATCAATCCCATATACTATGTTATTACAAAAAAAGGTCTTAAATTCTCTGGTAATGCCAATATGGAAGACTACCAAATGCTTCTCAAAGATGCCCTCTGGTGGTCAAACTAGCAATAACTTGCGTTAACAGAAAAAATGGCTGACAAATAGATAACGTTCCACGGAATGCTGCAACAGCCCGCAAGGTGTGCCGCAGTATGACGCAACTTTTAAAGGAGGAACCACTGTAATAGTAAAGACATCAAAACTATGAAATAACACATGGAATCATGTCGAAACCAAAGAAGTGTGAAACAAATCTAAATATATTTGAGATCATTCAAAGTAGCCAGCCTTGATGACAGCTTGATGAAAACACCTAAAGGAATTGCACTACATCACTGGCCACTAGGCAGGCCAAAACTCCATCACACCAAAAAGTGCTGAAATTTTTGTTGGTCTTTTCAAACGGCTCGTACACTGAGGGCATTATCATCTTAATCGCAGTATTATTCTAACCTCGTAGTGTGGAAAGAGGATAATCACATTTTTGACTGCACTGGGCCTTTAAGATCTTTGATAGGCTGATGTGTAATTTGTTACAGGAAATCACTGTCAGCTGGTGAGGTTAGCATAGGGCTAACATGTGGCAGGTTATCTGATAGAACACTACATTGTAGCTGGTCCCATCGCATGCAACTACGTTCAGGATTGTAATTGGTTGATGCACATTTTGAGACTGAGAAAAATGTTAGGTTTAACTTTTTCTCATGTCCAAGTATAGACCCCTCTATCTTATTTATTTACTTTCTCCACAGTACCCCAACTCGAGGCAAGAAGAGGTAGTGAAAGTGCACTGACTCCTACAGGCTCCTCGTGATGGTTCTCTCAACCATGGAGCACAGCACCAGAAGACCTCCACGCTGCTGGCCTCCGGTGGCTCTTTTCCTCGTCTTCATCCTCACCCAGCAGCTCTACGCCCTCATCGTGTTACAAGGCCAGTTGGTCAGCTCTAGTGAGGCCAACATCAGCCCTTTCAACTTCTGCCTCCAGGGACAAGATGTTGGAGTTACCTGTGATGATCAACACAACCACATGGCTACCACCGCTGGTGTATTAGTGGATATCCTCAGGGTTCTGGTCATTATGAGTCTGTATATTCCACTGGTGCTGGTGCCCTTTGCCCTCATGGCCTTTCTGTTTGCAGTCTGCTGTGATGACAGAGGGGTGTTGTGGTTCAGTGTCAGCTGTCTGGCTGCTTCCAGCCTACTGATGCTTGTGGGCCTCTGTGTGTTTGTGGGGCTCCACTTTAACTATGTGTCATTTGCTGGTATGACAGCAGGATACTATGTCTGTGTGTTTGTTAATGCTGAGTTGGTTACAGCAGCTGTACTGACCTGGATGACAGGGATGCGACAGCTAAGAGATAAGACGACATCCAATGATAACTAATAACCCAGTGGAGAGGCTTGCTGGTAACCAACAAGGGATTGTCCTCCCTAGTGTTCAAATAAGAGGAAATGTTCAGCAAACCCTAACTGACCTCACAAACGTGTTTGCTGGTCAGGAAAAACAAGTCAACTTTTGATTTGTTTATTTCAAGTTCTTCAATGTGTTCAACATGATCAACCAAAAGGGTGTACATTTTAAATGACTGTCTATATAATGTTTTTCAAAACATACTATTCATAACTTTATTTAGTCTGTTTTCATGTTTGTGTTCTGTTCTGTACATAGATGCATATTTTAAATCAAATTAAGTTTCCAATATAAACTCTGATACAGAGATACTTTACTCTTTGACTACTACTACTACTATAGTCCTACTGTACTGTGGTCAGTAATGTTGACGACAAAAATGCTACAGTCATTTTAATAAATCGACCACTAGCCTAAGTAATTAAAAAAGATATTGCATACCTTTTGGCTAACTGTCATGTTCCAGTAAATGAGTGTGATAACCTACTTTACCTTATAATCATTGTTAAGTTAAAACCACCAATTTTGCTCACGAGTCTCAAATGTACATGATTTCTTCATCAAAATTGTGAAGTGTATGACATGCCTGTTGATCATAAGCCTATGTTGATGGTCAACAAAGATTTCTCTCATTTCTGTGAATTTGGTCAGGTCACCAAAAAAGTGACATATTGCAGCTTTACAAATAAAATTCATTGAATCAATAAAAGTGCCTTTAGAATATCCCAGTATCCACATTTTTATTCTTCAATCAAAATGATATATTTTTGTTTCTATTACAAAGTATGTCATTGCCCTTTCACTGCTCTTAAAGGGGAAACTATCTTGAGCAGTTGCGCCTAATATTGTACACATCATTAGTTGCACCTAGTGAGACAGTTTTTAGGCCCAATGCCTTTTCTAAGACGGTGCATAAACACTTCACAGATTAAACCTAATCCTGTACTCATAAATGCTTTTAATGGAGATGTATTTACTAACATTACCAAGAACCCACTATTAGCAGAGAAGGAAATCATTCATGTTATGGGTCCCATTTGCCCCCATTGACTATTTTTAATACACTCTAGTCTACATGACCTCACTGTATCCCCCCCATCTCAGTTTGTAAGGAAAGCATCTCAAAGTGTTCTGTGGTTTATCATCAGGTGAAGAATATCTCCCTTACAAGCCTGAGGGCATCATCGTCTGCTGTGGGAGACTGTGACCGTGAGTGGTCCTCTGCTCCAACATCCTGAGCCAAATCCCCTGGACCATCAGCATCGTCGTGACCTGGTCCTGAACTCTGACCCTCAGGTCCCTGCTCTGTGTTGTTGTTTTGAGCGTACAGTAGAGTGTCCTCCTCGGCTACATCGATGTCCGTTTCTGAGACATACGTCCTCTCCTGTGCATCAGAGTCTGAGGACTCCGCCACCACGTCCAACTCAGACAGCCTCCTCTTCTTCTCCCTGACACAGTTGTTTTTTGCATTCATAGAGCAGCCCACCACACTCCTTTTGACCTGTAGGAATGAATGTAATATACAGGGTGAATTGGATAAAACAGACAGAAATAGCTCAGTTATATCCACTAGGAATGATTTAAACCTCCCCACCAGATGTTTCACAATTTTGTTGTAGCCCTGAACTAGCTCACCTGAGTCACCTATTCAAAGGCATGATGATTACCTGATGAGTTGAATCAGGTGTGCTAGCTCTGGATTAGATCAAATAACAGCTGGGGGTCCCCACTAGAGGTCCTTCATACTGTGGTCTAAGCTAGTTAGCTGCAACCCCCCCCCCCCCCTACCCCTCAGTGAATCATCGCCCAGTCTATGGAACATCACCTGTTTGTCATCATGACGAGCTCCATCTTCTCCACCTCCAAAATCATTCAAATAACTGACAGCTGCCTCCACCAGCTCCTTTTCATTCATGCAGTAGAAGGCCACTCTGGACAGCAAGAGAGGGAAAATTAAGTCCTATGTGCAGAAAACGAATGCTTTTCATATAGCCATCAGGTTACTTTTAGTTGAAAAATAGAAAAGTTAGTGGTTGAAACCACACTCTACAGAAAACAATTGCCGTTTTGAAAATGCAGTAAAATTGCACTAACTGTGGTATTTTTCAGAATAAACTGCAAAATTACTGCAGTAAAAAAATGATTTTGGAAGCAATATATAACTGCAGTACAGTGTATTGCAGCTATACTGCGTTCTGACCAGTGGATGCTCCTCAGAGGAGGAAGGGGAGGAGCATTCTCCTCAGTGAATTTCATAAAAAATTACAATTGTAAAACATTTTAAAAGTTATCCTTCTTAGATAAAACTATAAATATAATCACATCAAATAATTGATTAAAACACACTATTTTTGTGAGGATTGAAAATATGCTTGGCCTATCATGGGGGTGTCTGTGTATGTTAAAAGCTACATTTTGCAACATATGGTGTGACTAGCGGAAAGGCTGTGGCTGGCCTTGAGGTGTAGGCAGCTATCATGAGTTGTGGGAGACACGTACAGAACGTAGGCAGTTAAACAGACTGGTTCCTGTTATTTCTAAGTTTGAGTTCTAACAAGAGTTCTAACAGGAACCAGATAACGGTGTCTAGGGTGTGAGCGCATGGATATTCTACACAGCAACAGTTACCGTACATCTATCAACTGGAGCGCCCGGGGGCTGGTACCAGCTCGTTCGCCAACAATCAACGATAGGCTGGGTGAGTCTAAACCACGCCCAGGCTCTACTCTGCGACAGGCCGGCTCGGAAGCAGGAACTACTTCTGTCAGAGTATATTATAATAATTTTGTCAGGAACAAGTTCAGTTCTCTGTTTGCCCTGCGAGGTAAATTGCATTTACCACTTATTGCTTAGCTAATAAAAAATATATAGCATACAATCGGTGACTCAATGTCATATTTATCCTGATACCAGATTCGAATTGATGCAACCCTAACATTTCGCAAAAAGTCTACAGTAGCCTCAGCAGCACTCTGTAGAGTAGCACCATGGTGTAGCCGGAGGACAGCTAGCTTTCACCTTCCTCTGGGTACATGGACTTCAATACAAAACCTTGGGAGGCTCATGGTTCTCACCCCCTTCCATAGACTTACACCAGCCTTTCTTAAAGTATGGGCCGCGGACCTGTTAATGGTGGGTCGCGACGTGTCAGAGTAAATGTATAATTAATTACAGGAATTGATTTGGCCAAGTCTCTGCTCAGCAGCGGTCTCTGCTCTGTTTGGCAGCTACACAAGTGTGACAGGGAGATGCCCGTGTGCTTCGCGGTTTACCAGATCTTTTTTCTGTAGTTTTCTTGAAGATCACTCCGCGACACACACAATGCAGCGCTGTCGTTCAGCAGCAGATGATGCGCTGTCTGCCACTGACTTGTCATTCCCACTTGCCATCACTCACCGCTGTCATCAAATGGACTCATGCTAGACACAAGTTCTGACTGAGCTCAATTGTCATGAAACGCATATGCAGCGATGAGTTTCTCTCTCTTTCATACAAACTTGTAACGAGGAGCGACCACAATGTGTTTTGTGTGGGGAAGTGCTTAGTAATGAGTCTCTCAAAACTAACAAATTAATAAAACGACACTTCCTGACCAAACATCCGCAGCATGATGGCAAACCCAGGGAGTTCTTTGAGAACAGAGCAGAATGCTTCAGGAAACTGATTCGACAATAGAAAAGTAAGTCAGCTAGCAAGGCATTGTTGTCATTTTATAACAGGTGATTGATTATAAGCAGAAAAAAGGGAGTACTAACTATCTCTCATCGTAGTAGATGTGAGTTTCTCTTTCAAACAATCCCCTGGCCTTGTACACAGCTAATAGCTAACATTCACCAAAGCAAGCAAGCTACTGTTAGTGCAACCCTAGTAATAGTACAGATTAAAATAAAATGATCAGGCCTACTGTACATCAAAACGGAGCCCAGAATATACATGCTTGTTGAAAACTTCAACCAGCTACACACCTCTCATTAGGACTGTGTGTGTGTGTGTGTGTTTTCTGGTCTACATCTGTGTGATGTGATCAATCAGTTTATTCCAGTTTAGAATAAAAAATATGTATTGTATTTTAACAGCAACAGTTCCAACCTAGACTTTCTTTCAACAATAATTTATACAGTAAGATGTACAGTAGGCCTGATTATTTTTCATCTGTACTGTTACTTAGGGTTGTGTAACCGGTGTGAAATGGCTAGCTAGTTAGCGGGGTGCGTGCTAATAGCATTTCAAACCGATGACATCACTCTCTCTGAGACCTTGAAGTAGTTGTTCCCCTTGCTCAGCAAGGGCCGCGGCTTTTGTGGAACGATGGGTAACAATGCTTCGAGGATGACTGTTGTCGGTGTGTGCAGAGGGTTCCCTGGTTCGAGCCCAGGTAGGGATGAGGAGAGGGATGGAAGCTATACTGTTACAATTGCACATCAAAAACTGCCTGTGTGTGTGTTCTGTTGTACATCTGTGTGATGTGATCAATAAGTTTATTCCAGTTCAGAATTAAAAGGATTTATTGTATTTTAACAGCAACCTAGAAAAGCAACCTAGAAAAGCAACCTAGAAAAGTTCCAACATATGTAAGAGTGTTTTTAATGGTGGAAAATAAACCTGAATAGATATTTATATGGATATTTAATTTCAATGTTATTTGTTTTAGTCTATATTGCATTTGTTTTAGGCATAAGGGCAATGAAATGTACCAATATTTATTTATAGTTGCATATTTTCCTAAGCTTGAATTTCTCATTTGGGTCCCAGGCTGAAAAAGTTTAAGAAACCCTGATTTACCCAGTAATTATGACCATTTCTGGAGGACGTCCTCCAGCCTATCAGAGCTCCTGAAGCATGAACTGACATGTTGTCCACCCAATCAATGGATCAGATATTTCATCTAGTACTGAAAGCATAAACTACAGCTACCTAGCACTGCAGTGTATAAAATGTGGTGAGTAGTTGACTCAAAGAGAGAAAGACAACAGTTAACAAATACATTTCTTCCAAAATGAAGGAGAAGCAAGAGAAAAATATATAGAGGGGGATTGTCATTTTTTCCACTTTCAGTTTCACTTACTTAGCTAGCAAATGCAGAAAGCTAGTTTAGCCTACCTAAACAACCTGCTTTCCAACACAACACAGGAACTCTTCCAAATCAACGAAAGCTTTTGGTATTATAAATTATTGCCACCAGGGCCCACCGTTGTAACTGCTTACTGACTGTGCCGTTACTCTATGATTGTAGCGGGTTTACTAACGCCTTAGTTCCATTAGCTAGGCTGACTATGACGTTACTTTAGCCAATATACTCCAGCTAATATGGTGACAACGATGTAGGCTGTGTATAGGGGTTTGGCTTGGGAAGGTTTTTTCGCCTGGTCACATACAGCTGAAGTGTTGTGCATTGAAGTCCACAAGCGAAGAGGTGTCACACCTGTGTGGTCACATACAGCTGATGTGTTGTGCATTGAAGTCCACAAGCGAAGAGGTGTCACACCTGTGTGCACCCTACGTTGTAAACTTTCATTCATAGGCTAGGTTGTAGCAACCTCATGATGGATATAGGGGAAATTCGAGTATCATGTAGTAGCCGAAACCTATCGCTGTAACTAACATTGAACTGGGTGAATGGAATAGGAATGTGTCATCCAATATTCTGTAATAGAAATAAAGCCATGCTCATGAAAAAAAACGTCCTAATCTTAAACGGCACTGTCTGACCGCAACTGATTCTGACTGCAATGTTTTTCGTAAGGGCACTGCCCACCTATAGTATAGGTATTATTTCATATCTCAAGAATATCAGGTTAATTTGTCCTTTGATGAAACTACACTGCCCACCTTTCAACTCGTTTCCTCGTTCTCTTGCCTGAAGTTATCCTCTTCAGTGTCTCCTTATCTTTCACTCTGTCCTCATCCTTCCTTGCCATCCAAGACGGTAGTTCCCGCCGCTTTCCTGCCATGTCAACAATGTACTGTATGCTCAGTTTAAAGTAGTACAGAAATACGACTAAAATACCGTGTTTAAATCACAACTCCGTGAATTTTCGATGTCATTTCACAACTTCTATTTTTTTCCGGTTTGATACGTCCGCAGCCGTAGGGAGGATATACTTGTGAGGAGATGGGAAACTCCGTTGGTATCGTATTAAGCCCCCTTGTGTGCGTTGCCAACGCGTCGTCAATTGGCCGCGCGTTGCATTCTGGGCGATTCTGTGACAATTAGAAATCTCCTTTAAGGAGTCAGTTGAGCGCCAGCTCCAAAAAACAGCCATTAGCATGAATTTCGTCAACAAGAAGTACAACATTGAAAATCTTTCACGAGATATGAGATAATTAACTTGTCTGTAATATCGTATAGCTTTGGAATCGTGACATTGCGTACTTTCGAGGAAAATAGCCAAGTTAAGGATGGATTGCGTTACAATTAGTTTAGCAACCGCGTGACGCACCATAGAACGTGAACACGTTTGGTCGACATTCTGCTGGTGAGGCGTTATGGTCTTCCGGTAATTGCCATTAGGATCACTATCTCCTTTCTCTGAAATCTCTGATTACATACACCTCACGTCCTCTCCTTTCCCCATTGGATACATTTAGACTTCTGGCTTTCTCATCCAATGGGTCTTGAGAAGGAGACGAGGAGCGAGGACGCGATAAATGTTTGAGATATTTCCATTTGTATACATCTCGAAAGTTCTAACCATAGCCATTCATTGCTTAGCCTAGAGTGCCATGTTGCGGACAAGAGAAACACTACAATGTGCGTAATGCATCTGTAGTTTAGTTTCTATGACGTTATTGTAAAGTCACGACCAAAGAAGATGGTAAAATGTTTATTATATACTGAACACAAATATAAACGCAACATGCCATGCATTCATTGATTTTACTGAGTTGTGTGTGTATATAGATATATACACACACACACACATATGAGGATATCAGTCAATTTAAATAAATTCGACACTAATCTATAGATTTCACATCACTGAGAGTACAGATGTGCAGCTGTTGGTCACAGAGACCTTAAATGGGTCTCACAAAGGGCCTCAGGATCTCGTCACTGTATTTTTTTGCATTCAAATTGCCATTGATAAAATGCAATTGTGTTCGTTGTCCGTAGCTTATGCCTGCCCATACCATAACCCCACCACCACGGGGCTGGCACTGTTCACGTTGACATCAGCAAACCGCTCGTCCACGCAATAGACGTGGTCTGCGATTGAGGCCGGTTGGAGTACTGCCAAATTCTCTAAAACAAACAGATGGAGGTTTATGTTAGAGAAATAAACATTACATTCTTTGGCAACAGCTCTGGTGGACATTCTACAAGTCAGCATGCCAATTGCGTGCTCCCTCAACTTGAGACATCTGTGGCATTGTGTTGTGTGACAACTGCACATTTTACAGTTGGCCTTTTATTTTCCCCAGCAGAGCACAAGGTGCACCTGTGTAATTAGCATGCTGTTGAATCAGAAATCAGATTATTGATATGCCACTCCTGTCAAGTGGATTGATTATCTTGGCAAAAGAGAAATGCTCACTAAGTGGATGTATACAGATTTGTGCACAACATTGAGAAATAAGCTTTTTGTGCTTATGGAACATTTCTGGGATCTTTTAGTTCAGGTCATGGGATAAACACTTTTTACATGTTACATACATATTTTTGTTCAGTGTAATTGAACTTTTTACAGCTCCTAGACAGTTGCATTTATAACAACCATCTGCGTTTATATGAAGTATAATTCGGGACTTCTTCAAATCTTCTACACTAGATGGAGCCTTTGAGACCCTTCCTTCCATATTACAGTGTGGCCATCCATTTTAAAGTGATAGTTCACCCAAATTAGAAAATTACATTGGTTTAATTACCCTGTAAGCAATCTATGGACAAGTAATGACAGCAATCCATACTTTGGTTTTGTTTCCCTGGCACTTTTTCCATGATTTAGCATTTGTGGCACAAATCCCTTTTAAACCATGGGACGGATATAAGCATTTTTCCCGCATCTTATGCAAAACATCTATACGTGACTTTGCTGAGCTTCACAATCAATTTTAGATAAATGCTAGCATCCATCCCATGACTTGAATGGGATTTGTGCCACAAATAATAAAACGTTAGCATGTGGAAACCAATTGATTTCTGTCATACCTTGTCCATAGACTGCTTACAGAGTACAGAAACCAACGTGTAATTTGGGTGAACTATCCTTTTAAACCATCTATGGGCCTAGTATATTGAACACAATCAATACATATTACCACTTTTTAAAGCACATTCACTCACGTTCATACAATAAAAACCCACACAAACATCCCAAAATTAATACTTCACACCACGTCAAGAGTTTGACTGTATTTCAGAATATTTTTCGTTAAACAAGTTTAGCCATTTTTCTTTCACAAAATGTAATATAGCTGTACTGTCGCATTTCATAAAAATAGTTGTTCACTTCGGTCTTTGGAACTACAGTATCAACCATTGGCTGATGCATGCAACGTCTGAGCAGGGGAACGTGACCCATATGATATAGCAATCTGATGCCCAACTGCTCAGACGATGATTTGGCACACAATCAAGCAAATGTATTTATAAAGCCCTTTTTACATCAGCAGATGTCACAAAGGACTTTACAGAAACCCAGCCTAAAACTCCAAACAGCAAGCAATGCAGATGTAGAAGCACGGTGGCTAGGAAAAACTCCCTAGAAAGGCAGGAACCTAGGAAGAAATCTAGAGAGGAGCCAGGCTCTGAGAGGTGGCCAGTCCTCTTCTGGCTGTGCCTGGTGGAGATTATAAGAGTACATGGCCATTAAGGCCAGATTGTTCTTCAAGATGTTCAAATGTTCATAGATGACCAGCAGGGTCAAATAGTAATCACAGTGGTTGTAGAGGGTGCAACAGGTCAGTACCTCAGGAGTAAATGTCAGTTGACTTTTCATATCTGAGCATTCAGAATTCGAGACAGCAGGTGTGGAAGGGAGAGAGAAACGAAAACAGCATGTCCGGGACAAGGTAGCACATCCGGTGAACAGGTCAGGGTTCTATAGCCGCAGGCAGAACAGTTGAAACTGGAACAGCAGCACAACCAGGTGGACTGGGGACTTCCAGGAGTCATCAAGCCATGTAGTCCTGAGGCATGGTCCTAGGAGAGAGGGAGAATTAGAGGGAGCATACTTAAATTCACACAGGACACCAGATAAGACAGGAGAATTTCACCAGATATAACAGACGGACCCTAGCCCCCCGGCACATAGTCTATTGCAGCATAGATACTGGAGTCTGAGACTGGGGGGGGGGGGGGGGGACACTGGTCCCGTCCGACGATGAACCCAGACAGGGCAAACCAGGCAGGATATAACCACACCCACTTTTCCAAAGTCCAGCTCCCACACCACAAGAGGCAGATCAAAAGACTTGAGACATGGATTGTGTATGTGTGCAATTCAGAGGGTAGATGGGCAAGACGACAAGATGTAAGTGCCTTTGAACGTGGTATGGTAATAGGTACCAGAAGCACTGGTTTGTGTCAAGAACTGCAACGCTGCTGAGTTTCATGCTCTACAGTTTCCCTTGTGTATCAAGAATGGTCCACCACCCAAAGGACATCCAGCCAACTTGACACAACTGTGGAAAGATGGAGTCAACATGTGCCAGCATCCCTGTAGAATGCTTTCGACACCATGTAGAGTCCATGCCCTGACCAATCGAGGCTGTTCTGAGGGCCAAAGGGGGTGCAACTCATTATTAGGAAGGTATTCCTAATGTTTGGTATACTCAGTGTAGTTGCCACTGTGAGAGGGCCCATGGATTGTTTGTGATATGTTTATTGTTAATTATTTATCGATGGTGAAATTTCATTTTCCAGGTAAGTTGATTGTCAATAAAATGCTATTTTATGCCTGCTACATTAAGTTATTCAAGTGAGTGGTTCTTTCCTTTAAGCAGATTCAATCACGCTAGAAAATGTTTTACTTCATCTATTGGTGCTCAGCCCTGTCAATCAAGCCCATCCTCATCTGATCTAGTATGTCAACAATCAAGTCTGTGGGCGTGTTTCAGTGGTAAGGCAAAAGCAACCGACTGTAGATGAAAGATGAGTGGAATCTGTGTGGGTAGCTGGACAGGTAGGATGACTGACAATGAAGGTGAACAGGTGGTCACGTGTCAGGAATGGATGAGACTGAGGCAGGAATTCCTTTAACCATAAAGTGGTATATTTACTGAGTAGTCTGTGCTGCATCACAAAGGAAACAGATAACATGTAACCAATCAAATTCATAATCAAAGATCAAATCATATCATTCATTATTAACATAATTTAAGGAGTGCAACAGTCCAGTTCATTAAGTCAATAGTAATCATCCGTGAGTCATTTAGGCTCGTAACTATTTATCATAAATCATGAAAGAATACAAACAGTGAATGGTTATTCAATCTATAAACCCCATTATCAAAGTCGATCAGTTAGCAAACAATGACGTTTCTCATTTCACTCTTTCAATTGTCTTCATGTGTACATAATTAATTTCAATACATATGAACCATATCGATTGCATAATTGGCCTATGAGGATCCGTAGGGCCGTGATCATTGACAATTCACATTACACAATGTTTGAAGCGTGCGCTCCAAGCCGCGCTCCGCGGTAATAACTATAAACAATAACTGATGGCCCATCTCCGGATCGCAACAGATAGTTCAGATGAAAGTTAACAGAGTCGGTGGATTCATGGACGCACAGAACATCTGGATCAGATGGAGTTAAGGAAGAGAAAGCAGCGAGATCAGGCGACGGCAATTTCCTCCTTTTATGGAGTTGAGATCTGTCGGACATTTCCACCTGACCTAATTAAAGCGCCCCTGGCCCAGCTGAGTAAATGGCAATGAATTAAAGGATTATTCCACCAACTCCATGGGCTTTTCTACAGTAGACAAAAGTCGAGTGACATCGGGGGAGGTGCATCTCTGACAGCTGAAAATTGGAGAAGGGTGTAATTGCAGATTGCAATTATGGGTGTTTTCTGATATCAGGCGTTTTTTGATATCAAGTTATTCCTATTGATGCTCGCCATTGGTTGGTGGCCGTTTCTTTCGCATCGAGGGCAACAGTTGTTGACAACTGCAGCATTGTAGCTAAGCCTAACCCTTTTCCTAATCTTTCCTAACCTGCCACACTAATTCACCTAACCTGCCATGTTAATTATCCTAACCTGCCACGTTAGATATCCTATCCTGTTATGTAAACAAACCATCATCAACAAACCATCAGTCTCATAACACTGGAACTGACCAATGGCAGGTATCAGTGGGCATTTCCTTATATCAGGGAACACCCACATCAGGAAATGCCCCGAATTGCAGAATGCAATTACACCATGTTCGAAAGTCGGACACTAATGTGCTTTTCCAACAGAAAGGCTCAGATCAACATGGCAGTGTTACCATTGTTTATACATGTTTTTCTTTATAATGCTGAAATAAACATGGCTCCAATCCCCCATATCACACACTCACAAACTGAAATACACTGCTCAAAAAAATAAAGGGAACGCTTAAACAACACAATGTAACTCCAAGTCAATCACACTTCTGTGAAATCAAACTGTCCACTTAGGAAGCAACACTGATTGACAATACATTTCATATGCTGTTGTGCAAATGGAATAGACAACAGGTGGAAATTATAGGCAATTAGCAAGACACCCCCAATAAAGGAGTGGTTCTGCAGGTGGTGACCACAGACCACTTCTCAGTTCCTATGCTTCCTGGCTGATGTTTTGGTCAATTTTGAATGCTGGCGGTGCTTTCAGTATCCAGTATTTATGCTGCAGTAGTTTATGTGTCGGGGGGCTGGGGTCAGTTTGTTATATCTGGAGTACTTCTCCTGTCCTATTCGGTGTCCTGTGTGAATCTAAGTGTGCGTTCTCTAATTCTCTCCTTCTCTCTTTCTTTCTCTCTCTCGGAGGACCTGAGCCCTAGGACCATGCCCCAGGACTACCTGACATGATGACTCCTTGCTGTCCCCAGTCCACCTGGCCATGCTGCTGTTCCAGTTTCAACTGACCTGAGCCCTAGGACCATGCCCCAGGACTACCTGACATTATGACTCCTTGCTGTCCCCAGTCCACCTGGCCATGCTGCTGCTCCAGTTTCAACTTCCACCTGACTGTGCTGCTGCTCCAGTTTCAACTGTTCTGCCTTATTATTATTCGACCATGCTGGTCATTTATGAACATTTGAACATCTTGGCCATGTTCTGTTATAATCTCCACCCGGCACAGCCAGAAGAGGACTGGCCACCCCACAGCCTGGTTCCTCTCTAGGTTTCTTCCTAGGTATTGGCCTTTCTAGGGAGTTTTTCCTAGCCACCGTGCTTCTACACCTGCATTGCTTGCTGTTTGGGGTTTTAGGCTGGGTTTCTGTACAGCACTTTGAGATATCAGCTGATGTACGAAGGGCTATATAAATAAATTTGATTTGATTTGATTTCACTCTAGTGGTAGCATGAGATGGAGTCTACAACCCACACAAGTGGCTCAGGTAGTGCAGCTCATCCAGGATGGCACATCAATGCGAGCTGTGGCAAGAAGGTTTCCTGTGTCTGTCAGCGTAGTGTCCAGAGCATGGAGGCGCTACCAGGAGACAGGCCAGTACATCAGGAGACGTGGAGGAAGCCGTAGGAGGGCAACAACCCAGCAGCAGGACCACTACCTCCGCCTTTGTGCAAGGAGGAACAGGAGGAGCACTGCCAGAGCCCTGCAAAATGACCTCCAGCAGGCCACAAATGTGCATGTGTCTGCTCAAACGGTCAGAAACCGACTCCATGAGGGTGGTATGAGGCCTGACGTCCACAGGTGGGTGTTGTGCTTACAGCCCAACACCGTGCAGGACGTTTGGCATTTGCCAGAGAACACCAATATTGGCAAATTCGCCACTGGCGCCCTGTGCTCTTCACAGATGAAAGCAGGTTCACATTGAGCACATGTGACAGAGTCTAGAGACGCCGTGGAGAACGTTCTGCTGCCTGCAGCATCCTCCAGCATGACCGGTTTGGCGGTGGGTCAGTCATGGTGTGGGGTGGCATTTCTTTGGGGGGCCGCACAGCCCTCCATGTGCTCGCCAGAGGTAGCCTGACTGCCATTAGGTGCTGAGATGAGATCCTCAGACCCCTTGTGAGACCATATGCTGGTGCGGTTGGCCCTGGGTTCCTCCTAATGCAAGACAATGCTAGACCTCATGTGGCTGGAGTGTGTCAGCAGTTCCTGCAAGAGGAAGGCATTGATGCTATGGACTGGCCCGCCCGTTCCCCAGACCTGAATCCAATTGAGCACATCTGGGACATCATGTCTCGCTCCATCCACCAACGCCACGTTGCACCACAGACTGTCCAGGAGTTGGCGGAAGTTTTAGTCCAGGTCTAGGAAGAGATCCCTCAGGAGACCATCTGCCACCTCATCAGGAGCATGCCCAGGCATTGTAGGGAGGTCATACAGGCACGTGGAGGCCACACACACGACTGAGCCTCATTTTGACTTGTTTTAAGGACATTACATCAAAGTTGGATCAGCCTGTAGTGTGGTTTTCCACCTTTAATTTTGAGTGTGACTCCAAATCCAGACCTCCATGGGTTGATAAATTTGATTTCCATTTATAATTTTTGTGTGATTTTGTTGTCAGCACATTCAACTATGTAAAGAAAAAAAGTATTTAATAAGAATATTTCATTCATTCAGATCTAGGATGTGTTATTTTAGTGTTCCCTTAATTTTTTTGAGCAGTGTATAATGTGGTCATTGTAAAAATCAATTACTGAGAGAGAGCTTCAATTATCACATTAATTTGTATATAGGCTCTCCACTGTACACATGAAGTTGGTTCCCGTTTTAGTCATGTCTTTGGTCACCTTGGCATGGGTCAAACAAAAACACCCTAATGATTGGTTAACAATAGAGCCTCCCACAATGCAGGCAAAGGCTGCAGGAGGAAGTTGGTGATGAACAACTGCAGAAACTTACAGTCAAGTTCATGACCTTTGATCACATGATTTCTGTAAAGTTCCTGCAGTAGACATGTAGGCTCTAGTATGAACATTTTTATCCTTATAATGCAACAAACTTGTAAAGGCATCTGTCACTGACTTTGGAGATGGCTGCCGGTGTGGCCATGAGGTGGGGGTAAGATGGCGGACTGGAGAAAAGTGGAACATATTTTGAGTGAATATGGAGTGGTGGATCACACAGAACTTGTGGTAGAGCTACAGAAGAAAATTGAACATGAGGAGAGTGAGGATGAATTAACTGCGGTGGCAGGTGCGGTGAAGACAGCAGAGTATGAGCCTCATCCTGATGATGACAAAGATGATTCTGGCCCAGTGGGAATGAGTTTTTTTGGAGAGAATGGATCCTCGCCTTCTGGCAGATCCGTATGTGGTGTCAGGTTTGGTGGAGGGCAGGTTGTGATATGTTGGGTCAGTGAAAGTGACTCGAAGTGGAATTGTTTAGATTTTTTGTGTGTTTCTGCCGTCCAGAGGGAGCATACTGGGGACATGCAACTGGGGACAAGAACTGTGACTTGCTTTCCTCTCTGGAGCAGGGTGCCGTTGAAAGGAGTGATAACTGGAGTGCCATTAAGTGTGGAGGATGATCAACTGAAGTTGAAGATTCCCAGTGTCTCTGACGCCCGCCGTTTGGTTACAAAATGTTTTGGACAATAGGGTCCCGTCCTCCCTGGCTGCTGGCCTGGAGTAGGATCAGATAGGGCCATAGTTGTGAGGTTTTAATGTGTGCAGGGTTAGGGCAATTTTTTTTCACAAAGTGTAATGAATTCATTACTACAGAATAGCATGCTGATACACAGCCAATACAGTAGATGGCGGCATGCACTTATATTTTTTGGTGGTTGCCCGCGATAATACCAAAGAAGACACCGACTTCACAAAAGTGATCCACTCGAACGCGCCCGGTGTGACTCGCAATAACCTTTTCAGTGAAGTAACAGGGTTTCCACTAGATAACATAGCTACAAAGTCAAAACTGGTCTTAATTTAAGGTTAGGCGTAAGGTTATGTTTAAAATCAGGTCTTAATAAGATAAATTGTAGAAATGGGCGGGAGTTAGCCATAATTATGACTGTGTTAATTTAACTAGTGACGACCCGGGAGCAGCGTTAGGTCACTGTACCAAATAGGCGAAGTTGGTCAAAAGGGTACACGACGTTTCTCAAAGGAATATTAGTAATAATAAAGTCAGAAATGGGTTTATTATCCCATCAGTCTTGATTTTCGTCGCACATCTTCAATCAGCACACAACTGTGAATGGATTGTAACGTTACTATTTTGCTCTTTTAGACAATCTTTACGACGCCCTGTCGGCAGCCATAACATAGCTCTCTCGAGAACAATTTGACGTTCGAGGTAAGCTAGCTAAGTTCGTCAATCAACTTCCGTTTTCAGTTGTTTGCTCTAGGAACATGCATTATCTCTATGTTCCTAGGTTTGCTAAGTCATCAGATATTTTAGATGTTCTATTGTCAAACCAAAGTTTCAATCTCTCAAGACTGCAGATGTTAGCTAATTAGCTAGCTAATGAGCTACAGTACTGTCTGTAATCCGCATCGTTAACATTACATTTTATCATACTGAATCCATTACACGACGGTTGGAAATAGCTTAATGTAATGTATTTCACTGGTCTTGTTGTTCACCATACAGGAGACCTCGATCTGCCGGTGTAACAACAATGGTAGTGTTCAGTGCACAGGTGCTTCTGGCAGTAACAAGATCAAGGTAGGAGACCAGGTCACCGGCTCTATATTAGAAACTATTTAGGCCTGCACTTACCTCAACCACACAGTGGGGACACACACCACTGTACGTGTCCACAAGATCCCTGCTAGTTAAATCAGTCATTTAACTCTCCAGGAAGTAATTTGGAAGAGTTGGTTATGTCAACAAGCTGGTCTGGTCTGTAAATGCCATAGGTGGCACCCCACAAACCATTGGTCTAGTTTACATTAGAACAGCAGTGTGCCTGGCTGACTGCTGTAGTGAAAGAAAGGATATGTCAAATATGACCAGGCAGCCACTGACCATACTGATGTATCTATGTGTTCTGTCTCTAGGGGATCTTACCTGCTGTCTAAGAGGCACAGCTGCTGCCCTCTCCCCTCCACAGCCTACGTCCACCACAACCTGGACCCCCCCAGCCGCCTGTTGTTCTTACCCTCCCTCAGCCATTCCAGGTCTGGCTACCCTCACTGTGTTCGGCTCCACGGTTTCAAGAACCACAGCACCACCCTGCTGGCCAGATCTCTGCACAGTTCCTGTGTCTGGCTGCAGGACACCAAGGCCCCTGCCACCCCAGCCCAGGATGACCACCCAGGGACCCCTAAGAATGGCCCCCATGCACCCCAACCTCCAGTCCCTGCTCCCCCTGCTGCTGCCACTGTTGTGGCTGCAGCTGCCCCTACGGTCCAGGTAGTAAGGAAATCTATTGGCCAGAGGATAGTGGATGAGCTGAAACACTACTACAATGGCTTCAGGCTGCTGGGGATTGATACCAAGATTGCAGGGAGGATGGTGTGGAGACTGCTGCACGGACAACTGCTCTCACGCAGGGAGAGGAGACGGGTAAGTCAGGAAGTGTAGGCTGAGTTCGCTCTGTGTTTAACCTGTTCCTTAAGGAGTAAATAACAGGGTAGAGGGCAGGATTTATAGGAATACTCTTTGATGTGCAGTAAGGAGTACCAGGAACTAATGATCATCTGATCACCTCCAAATCTCAGGATGTTTTGAAAAGAACAAGGTCCTACCTTTTGAACTTATTGAACCAATATAGCTGTTGCTCATTTTTGCGTTCATGTTTCCTCTCGTTGTGCCTATTGAACACAACTGAAGGAGTAGAACCACGTGTCGTGAGGTATTGTAGTTTAACCCTCAGTCTAAGAACAAAACTCTTAGGTCTGAGTCACCCAATCTGGCCCTTAGATTATAAACATTTCAGAACGCTGCCTGCCTGCCACAGTGCCAGTGTTGTGGTTAATCTGCTATCTGAAAAAGGACATTCATGTGGATGGTGTACCGAACGGTCTCTAATAGACTGTCTGGTGAAACATAGGCAAATAAGACTGACTAATGAATGAAACACAGTACATGTCGGGTCGCAGGCATGTAGATACAGTACGCCAAACAAACACACACCCACCCACCCTCAGTTGACTTCAGGATCCATGTTTATTAGTAAGGCTGATTGAAAGGATGCATCTAGCCTATTGCCTCTGATACAAGATGGGTGCAATAACACATGCACACATCCAAACTCACCGCCGTGTGACCCTTGCTGTTTGAATGCCATGGTAGAGCTTTACTCAGCACCGGTGCTATTTTAGAAAGGGACTGGCAGTGCTAGTAGTCTGCTAGAGACGGAGGGACAGAATCCTAACATAGTGTTGTTGACCATGGTGGTTCAAGGGGGATTCCTTCTTGTGTTGTGGCTTAAGACCAGGAGTGAAAGTAATCCGATCCGGGTTTGGCGTCCCAGCAAAATAAATAGTGGGGGTATGTCGTATCTGTAAAACGTGAGCCTATCACAATAATTAAGAGAACTATAGGCAGCGACAACATTATTTAACATTACCGCAGGTCAGCTACATGAAAATTAGTGAATTTACTTAAACCGGCAATATATAACATTATCCCAAATAGTTTTGTGCTTTGGTAAGTGGCCCAGACGAGACACGCAGGCACAGCAGTGGGCGCAGCTATTCAGCCTTAAGTGTTGTATGCCTTATGATCATTGCCAAATTTCATTACACTTTTAGTTGGTTTGTAACTGATGTCTCTTTCTATTCATCAAATTGCTACTCTCCCTGGGATCCACATAAAACATGACCTAATACATAACCTAGATGAGTACATTACAAGGACAGAACCACATACATTTTAAATAAGAATACACACTTTCGTGCGTTTATGCCTTTATGGGATTTCATAGACTACTGAATGCAAGTGCAACACACAAATGGAAATGTACTAATGAGAAGGTGCGTTGCAAATAGGCTGACACTTTCTTCACTATCCTGATCCGACAAACTTTATCCGTTATCATACGTACAGTTTCACTATCCTGATCCGACAAACTTTATCCGTTATCATACGTACAGTTTCACTATCCTGCTTATATGAAATAACGAGGACAGTGTTTCAGAGTTTCACCTATATCCTTCACTCTGTTCAGTTCATAGAATGAACAGAACCGTCATCAAATGTGGCTTCACTTAACGTCCTTCGCCCCCATTCAGCTCATAAAATGAACTAAACGGTCAGACATACAGACTTCTGTTTGCGTCTTTCACCCTTGCTCATAACAGTGAGCTAAATTCCTTGAGTCTTGAGCCTTGTTTCAGGCTATCGCCTGTAAGGGTTAGCTGAGGTATAGTGTAATGTATTAATCTACTGTTCATGAAGGGTTAGCTGAGGTATTGTGCCAGTCTTTGGACCTTGCTCATAAAAGGAACAAGATCCTGTGAATCAGATGGACTAGAGTATATAAAATGAACAAGAATCAGATGGGAGTATCACCTAAGATGTGGCCACAGCCATTGGTTTTGTTTGTTCAAAGAGAACATTGTTTTGTCGGTCACATTTCAAAATGTTTGGGATTGACTTGAGTGTTGGCATTCTATTTCTATAGGTGTTGGTGCAATCACAGGGCAAAACTCGCATTGCATCACTGCAGCTTTCTATAATACCAAAAAACTGTAGCCTACATAAGTAATCTGCCATATTTTTAATCTCTCTCCTCCCCTCCCTTGTTGTGTGAGACCTGTTACTGTTTGCTTTGCTAACCCTCCGTTTTCTCTCCAGCTGATGAGGACATGTGCTGACCTGTTCCGCCTGCTGCCCTTCATGGTCTTCATCATCGTTCCCTTCATGGAGTTCCTGCTTCCTGTCTTCCTCAAGCTCTTCCCTGAGATGCTGCCCTCCACTTTCGAGACCGAGACCAAGAAGGCACGTTCTTCACACTGTTGCAATGTTAATGTCCTTGACTTGTTGATGACTGACTGTGTCTCAATGGTCTAAACTTGCTTCCTTGTCTCCTCTCCTTCATCTGCACTGATCTAGTCATGATATGCTAGGTGTCTGTTTTTCTGTTCCATTTTTGTAATATATATATATATATATTTATTTTTTTAACTAGGCAAGTCAGTTAAGAATATATTGTTATTTACAATGACAGCCTACCCCGGTCAAACCCGGACGACGCTGGGCCAATTGAGCGACACCCTATGGGACTCCCAATCATGGCTGGATGTGATACAGCCTGGATTCAAACCAGGGATTTATGCAGATAAAGGAAAGGAGACAAAAGCACACTTGAGATGCACCCAAGCAAGGGATATATTTCCGTTAGACCTGTAGGCCATTAGAATGAGCAGAAGTGTGTCCCAATCTATTTTCTCCTGAAGTGTGCACTTGTTCACCTCCCTTCATAGATTTGACAGGAAATTACTACTCAAAGAAACTCTCTAGCCCATGCCCCCACTAATCCAATGTTTATTTTACATTTGTGGGGAGTAGTGAACAGGTGCACACCCCAGGAAGAAATAGATTATTGGGACACCCCAGGTCTTTGTGGGATTAGACCCAATAGGCCTGAGCCTGGTTTCCCAATAGTGATGAAATTTTTTTTTTTTCTTCATTTTTTGTGAACGATACATCTTTCCTACAACGGCTAACTATGTAACACGCATTTCTCCAAAAACACGCAGAGAGAACAGTCTCCCAGTGCGTTGTTGGAGAAAGTGCCGATACTGATATGATCGGGGGGGAGAAGGCAGCGCTGCTCTCGGACCAGCTTTGTCAATGCAAAGCTTACCTTTTAAAATTTGAATTATTTCACAATACTGACGACAGATCAGCTCCTAGAGAGAGATTAGCAACTACGGCTACAAATGTATTTGTATTTATTTTTTGGGTGATCAAGAGTTTGTCACCGTTGAGACCGTGGTCTCATTCACAAGAGAGCTCTGTGAACATGAACATACACCATTTATTACACATAATGTAAGGTGATCAAAACAGACACAACTCTCACATATCACCCCATTGAGTAGAATTTCTGTAATAACCTGAAGGCTATTTCATGAGGTGGCTTATTCTAATGCTTACCCAATAAAAATACCCTAAATCGCACATCATGAAATATGTTGAGACAAATTACTCCCAGTAGAAAAATAGAACTCTAATGAACATGAAGTGTATTTCAAGATGATTTGAAGCATATTTTTATACGTCACTTGTATCAATTGCAAAGACATTGGCAACTTTATTTGTAGTCAACTTTGTTCTGAAGTTATCTGCGGTCAGAGAAGATAAGCTGTGATTCTATGTTTAGCGGAGATCTTCTGTGTGTAAGGTGACGCGGGAGGGCCATAAGCTGTTCTACAAAAGGCGGGCGTTAGATTGCGATCTTTTTCAAGTGCAACGTTAATGGTTTTGGTAAACCGCTCTGAGATTTAACAATGCTCCTACGAAGGTTGTAACGATGAACTTCACCTTGAGATGCTTTTGGGAAACCGGGCCCTGGCTAGTTGTAGGTCACTCTGAATGGCTTTCATGTCCTCGTGCTCCTGTACAACAAGAGGTGCCTGACCTGGCCGCTCACATCATGGCCATTGGGATACCTACAGGAAGCAAGGGTAGTGACCACCATTAGCCAACTGGAGCACTTTGAAAGTTTGTTTTCAAATAGACCCTCTTTAACATTACCTAGCAACTTCATAGAATGCCATGAGGCTCTTTTTTTTTACCTACTCTTTTTCTAAAAACAATCGCAAGTAGCGAATACTAGTTTATGCATGAGGACCATTTGAGAAATGACTTCTCCCTCTCTCTTTCTGCCCTTTTTCTCTCTTTAAGGAAGAGAAGCAGAAGAAGGGTCTGGCTGCTAAGCTGGAGCTGGCTAAATTCCTCCAGGAGACCATAGCAGAAATGGCCAAGAGGAACAAGACCAAGGCTCTGACAGAGGACGAGACGCAGCGCTTCTCCACCTACGTACAGAAGGTAATTTAGCCAGAGGGCAAAGCCTGCATCCACACCTCTGATTCATAATGTCATGAGTGTTTCAAGTTTTCATCCCGTTGTTTGTCTAGTCCTGGACATACAGACGTGATAATGGTCAACGTGTGATAACGTTCACTTGCCCATGTGTCCCTCCCAAGTCTGTCTCCAAAGTCCCCAGACTGCTCTAACTAACCCCTGTCCTCCCTGTGCCATCTCCAGGTGCGTCACACAGGGGAGCAGCCCACCACTAAGGACATCGTTAAGTTCTCCAAGCTGTTTGAAGACGAATTAACGCTGGAGCATCTAGAGCGCCCCCAGCTGGTGGCCCTGTGTAAGCTGCTGGAGCTCCAGCCCATAGGAACCAATAACCTGCTCCGCTTCCAGCTGATGATGCAGCTGAGAACCATCAAAGCAGACGACGAGGTGATCGCCACTGAGGGTGTGCCTGCTCTGAGTGTGTCAGAGCTGCAGGCAGCGTGTCGTAGCAGAGGGATGAGGTCACTGGGTCTGACCACTGACCAGCTACGCCAGCAGATGCAACAGGTCAGACACTCAACTTGTGAACAAGTCATCATCATTAGTTGCATCGTGCTGCCTTAGAATATATTCAAAATCAAAACGTATAGCCCACCTTGTTAAAGATGCGTTATGTCGAGCCACTAAAGGATTTAATATATTTATTTTGTATTATAAGGGATGCGTCCAAAATGGCACCCTGTTGTGCCATTAGGGATGAAAAAGGATTAGCTTCTTCAGTGGCCTCTGACCTGTAACCTCTGTCTGTTCCAGTGGTTGGACCTGCACTTGAAGGAGAACGTCCCTCCCTCTCTGCTGCTGCTCTCCAGAGCTATGTACTTGACTGACGTCAAACCCATTATACCCGTCATACCCCCTGTACCCAAACTAGAGGTAAGACATCATACCCACTGTATCTAGCGCTTCAAGCACTGATGCTGCATTAGTAGCCTACCAAACGTGCTAATTGCCTGGTACTCAGTACTCTGTCCCTCTAAATGACTCTGACATCATTGCAAATGTAATCAAAAATCTAATCAATCACAAGCCCATGTTGCGCTACATTTTTTTAGGCTATGCAATTGCGTGAGAAAACTAGAGTTTTGATGGCCTCTATTAAACATAGTACCCCATCAGCTTTCTATAGGCTAGCCCTACTATTTCTCAACTTTCCTAATATTAAACACATTTCTTCTCTTTACAACAGGAGTATAGCCTACCTGGCTGGCATGAAAATGAACCACGGGAAATACGTCGTCCATTCACTATTTAAGTGCATAGATATTTATCGAGACAGGTGCATGATAATGGTCCATTCTATATCAAAACAAATTTCATACTTATCTTATTTAGTATATTCAGGTGTGGCAGGGTAGCCTAGTGGTTAGAGCGTTGGACTAGTAACCGAAAGGTTGCAAGTTCAAATCCCCGAGCTGACAAGGTACAAATCTGTCGTTCTGCCCCTGAACAGGCACTGTTCCTAGGCCGTCATTGAAAATACGAATTTGTTCTTAACTGACTTGCCTAGTTAAATAAAGGTTATAAATTTAAATAAAATAAATATGTAAAGACAAAAATAAATCAAGAATAGTCTGATGGGGGACAATATCACACAAAGGGAATGCTGCTGGGAAATTTGAGACATTATCAAGTACTTGTCAAATTGTGAATAAGAGAATGAGTGTGCAGCCTGCGTAAAAAAACACCCCATGCCTTTCATGATGCTTTTTTTTCAAATCAGCATTAGTCTCATCATGCAGCCTTAGAATGTATTACAAATCAAAACATATAAACATATTTTATTTCACAACTAAAGTTGCATAAATATCTCTAGATGGAGCATATTGGAGGACCTGTTTCTTTGTTAACCTCACTCCCTCAAATCGTTTGGAGAAAATGTCCTTTGTATTTCATTCAGCTATGTTGAATTGTATTCTTCATAATATAATATAATGGCAAGGAATTCTAAGCAAATCTTGTCTGCCAAATGAACTAGTGTAGCCCACAGCCATATGGCATAGCCAGTTCAGGAGCTAACGTAAGGACACCGCAGAGCGTTCTGTTCTTATGAAATAGACTACATTTTCTTACCCCCTGTAACCATACTAGAGGTAAGACCCCCCCAAACCAGATCAGTTCGTATTTGAGAAGTGTGATCTGATTCTAGGTCTGTGGTCAAGGGCTTCTGCCTCCAGTGATTCTGACAGAAGCACAGGTTTCCCTCCGAACTAAGGCTTGACCATCAGACCATGGAGACCTGGTTTATTCTCCAACTCTTGAGCGTAGTGATATAGAAATGCAGATCAGCCATCTGAAGTATATTCCTGCTGCCAACTCTCTCTGTGGATTTTACACCAGTCTCCGGACACTCTGTGGAAGGCATCACCACTGCTTACATAACTGGCCTGATCATTCCATTTGTGTGTGTTTTTGTTTTCAGGGAGGTCATTGTGTGTGTTTTGTTAAACCGAGAGGTCATAAGAGAACTGTCTAAGTATGTATGTTGATAATGTAACATTGTGTTGTATGTTTCAGAAGGCCACTCCTCTAGCTGAGACCCCACAGGGAACAATAGCCTCCTCCTCAGACTTACTAGTGGACCCAGCTCTGGTCATCAAAGACAGGCTGGTTAGTATGCAGACACACACAACCCGGTCACAGAATGCTCAGTAGAGTAGATAAAAACGGGTTGTGGTCAAAGACCGACCAGTCCAGTATCTTCTCCAGGATGACCTGTGGTGTTGGTAAAGAAAGTCCTAATTTCTGGTGTGTGGTTCTGTTCCTCCAGGTGGAAGAGGTTAGAGACCAGGCCGCCATCGTCTCAGACAAACCTCCCACCCCTGCCCAGATTGTTCAGGTCAGCCACCTTTGACCCTGAGTCATGTATGTGATACCCACAGGGAGCATCACTGTAGTGACTAGATGGCCATGCTAGAAATGACAGAGTAGCCGTAGTAACTAGATGGCCAGGCTGCTGGCAAGTAAATTACTCTTCACAACTTCACTTAACATCTTCATAACTTGTGAAAAATGAAATTAGCTTTTTGGTTTTGATTTATGGTTAGAGATGGTTAAAGGTTAGTGTTAGTATTGGGGTTAATGTAATTACCACTGTCTCCCTTTCTCTCACCACATCCTAATCGCTCACACAACAAACTGCCCAACCAACCAACCATGGACTCTTGGAAGATTAGCACCATTGTGGGCTAAAAGATAAACAAACATGTCCACATGATATCATAGCTATTTAACCATCGATCCACCTACTTGCCACATTCATTAACCATATAGGATTTATGAGTAGTTAAATTACAGTGTGCCCATAACGGGTTTTATTCCATTATTGTTAATGTCCATGTCTGAAATTCACCATTATTCAATGAGTGCCATCTATTTATTTTTCATAATTTGTTTGTAAATTAACCTTTGCCCTCTGACCTCTCCTCCAGGCCAAAGAAGCAAAGGCGTCCCAGAAGAGCAAGATAAGTGTCAACGGAGTGTGAGGAGGACTGAAAGGGCTTGACCGGACCCCACAACCCTGTGTCCTCAGGGTTGAGGGGGGCTATCAATCAAGCTTATCTACACCAAGAGGGATCAGTCAACCCAATCACCCTTCTGCCCCCCTTAACACCTTCTCCTTATCCCAAAGACCAGGGGGCGTGAGTCTGTATCCCCCGTCCTCACTGTCTAGCCAATGGGGGCTCGCTGTGTGATGAAAAGGTCATAAGATCATCACATGATAATGTCATTAGACCAGACAACGCTTGGCTAAAATGCCACTTTGCTCAGGATCAGACCTCTGGCTACACCTGGAGTGTGGGCTGCTGGCAGGGGTTTAAAATGGGACACCCACCTCTGCTTTGTCTGATTAGTCTCTGGTTCTTTTCGCCTGCATCTATTTGGTTTACATGTTATGCACTCCATCCATTTGGGTTTCACACTCCATCTCAGCAGGACACTGTTACGTAAACTCTGAAAACTCCCTCAACTGGGATTACCTTTCGTTTTGTTTTAGGGATCACATTTACCCAGTGATGTAACAAATATTATGTCCTTGAAGAGTAGACGCATCCTCTCAAGATGTAACGTTTGGCCCAGTGTTCTGGTTGGTTGGTTTTGGTGTAACATTAGTCTGTTTCACTTCCGGTTGCATTGAGACCTAGCCTGGTCTCAGATTCATTAGGCGCTGAAGCTGAATCCTCTTGACTAGAAACACCGCAAAGGTGAAAGCAGGGGGTGGCTGCGGTGTGTTAGGGTCACCTGCTGGCTTTGAACCATTCGTCAAGGTGTGTTTTCTCTTAGTTGGCCCGCTAATCTCCAGATCTGGATCAGACTAACGTAGACCACCAACCCCCTCATGTATATTTGTAAATACCCTGTAAATGGTTCTCCGTGTCTGGCAGAAAAGGTACACCTGCTCTGTACTTTGGCTATGCCACGCCCTCAAGCTCTCCCAACTAAAGAGTTCTATGAACTTTTACCCTCCAATTATTTTGTCTTGTTTGTTGAATATTTGAATCTAAGACTGGGCAACTCTTTACATTAACTTCATACCATGAAGTTACTCTCGAACTACTCTGGTAACCAGAATGTAATTGTTTAGCTCAAAATGCTCTTTGCAAATAAGGTATATAAACAATGATTGATGTGTAGAGGAAATTGGGTAAATTGTCTAGCTAGTTACAATGGTAGTTGCATTTTAATTACAACAGAAAATGTAACATGTGGTATCTGTGTAATTTATTGTGAAGATTGACACTATGACTGAGTGGTCCAATGTCATTTAGCAGACACTCTTATCCAGAGCGACTTACAGGAGCAATTAGAGTAAAGTGCCTCTGTCGATGTGCCCTAGTAAGCTCGGGGAATCAAACGAGTGCCCTTAATTGTAAGCTAGCGAGAGAGTTCACTCCTGATACACAGGAGAGGCTGTAGGACCACCTAAATCCTGATAGTCAACACAACTGCCAGTCTGGGGACAAATGGACTATACAGTGTATATGTTGTGTTAATGCTCTTCTACTACCCTTGATTTACAAATTTAAAAGCAAATACTTGACTGACAGCTATTGGAAATGATCCATACCCACTGTTAACTCAACTAGAGAAGTGTGTAAAGAGTTTATTTGAGTGAAACAGCATGAAAATGCAGGTTTTGTTAACTCTTAAAGGATTACACAAAGTGTTACATTTTATTTTGAAATGTGGTTCTCAAAGAACTTGAAAGATGGCCGCTATTGGATGATGAACTGCCTAGTACCTATCCTGCTTACGTATGTTAACACAATTATGTGATCGAGAAGGTTCTTGGAAGGTTTACCACATAAACATATAGTATGTGTACTGTGTATGTTTCATATTTCAGTGTGCGTGTATGAGAGTTTGTGCGTTTGGTGTTGCCTTAGCCTTGAGGAAACCCTCTTTCAGGATCAAGTTAGGGCAGGGTTTCCAAAACTTGGTCCTTGGGCCACCGCTGGGTGCATGTTTTGGGTTTTTGCCCTACCACTACACCGCTGATTCAAATAACCAACTCATCAAGCTTTGATTATTTGGACCGAGTTTGGGGAAACCCTGAGTTAGGGGATTAACTTTATGAACCCCTCCACTGATTAGTCAGTGGCTGACCGTTCGCCCTTTCTGAATGGAATAGAATGGACTTCATAGTGCATCTTCCTCTCCCAATCACTGATCTGTAGGTGAGTGTATAAGCGAAACCAAGATGTCCACCCTTCTGCTTTGATCAATCCAATCCTCTCAGATCTGTGATTAATTCAAGGGCAGAAGAGAGGACTATGAGACCGGGGATTCTCCTTTCCATTATTTTTCTACTTGGTTTAAGGATTGTTATGCAAATGAATGTACAGCCAAATCTGTAAAAAGGTGCTTTGTTGGATCTGCTCTCTGTGGAATGTCTCCTCTGCCTGTTCCCCACTGACTACTGGAAGAGATATACACTGTCCCAATTCCCCTGCCTTGTGCCTTCCTTTGGCTCCCTTCATGTCGATAGATTGGTGAAAGGAATTCATATTATTGCTTATACTGTTACCTTTTTTTTGTGGTTATTTTGGATCAGTGATCATGGAGGCAAGGAGATTAGGAAGTTGGGGGAGAGAATTAGGACACATACTTCGATTAATTTAAACTCCTGTGTAGTAATTGCCCTTTCACTCACATGCCTAATACCAAATACTAGCTCCTACCCCTAAACCCTTGTTGGTACAAGCAGTATAGTGGAAAGCAGAACCATATTGCTAATGGCATACCTTTCAGATCAACAAGTGGTCTGTGTGGGCTTAGAGTTTGGTGTGGAGTTGAGTAACATGAACTATACTGAACAAAAATATAAACGCAATATGTAAAGTGTTGGTTTCATGAGCTGAAATAAAATATCCCAGAAATGTTCCATACGCTCAAAAAGCTTTTAAAATTTGGTGTACAATTTTGTTTACATCCCTGTTAGTGAGCATTTCTCCTTTGCCAAGATATGCCAAACCTGTCAGGTGGATGGATTATCAAGAAACTGATTAAACAGCATGGTCATTACACAGGTGCGCCTTATGCTGGGGACAAAAGGCCACTCTAAAATGTGCAGTTTTGTTAACAGATGACTCAAGTTTTGAGGGAGTGTGCAATGGGTATGCTGACTGCAGGAATCTCCACCAGAGTTGTTGCCAGAGAATTTAATGTTAATTTCTCTACTATAAGCCGCCTCTATCATTTTTGAGAATTGGGCAGTACGTCCAACCGGCTTCACAACCGCAGACCATGTGTAACCATGCCAGCCCAAGACCTCCACATCCGGCTTATTCATCTACAGGATCATCTGAAACCAGCCAACCGGATAGCTGAAGAGAACTGAGGAGTATTGCTGTCTGTAATAAAGCCCTTTTGTGGGTGGGCCTGGGAGGGCATAGTCATGTGAAATCCATAGATTAGGGCCTAATCAATTTATTTCAATTGACTGATTTCCTTATATGAACTGTAACTCAGTAAAATTGTTGAAATTGTCGCATGTTGCGTTTATCATTTTGTTCATTATATATTGCCTCGTCCATTACTGATAAAGAATGGTACTAGGATAGAACTAGAGCATATTCTTCTTTTGGTTTCTTGAGCTAGGTTTACATTTTCCCCCCTTTCCACACACACTGCTTGTCATGGATTTAAAATTATAGGATTGGTGTATGAATTGTCTGGATGTAGTTTCCACCCAAATCCATGGGAAAACTCAACCCTCACACATATGATAGATGTTGAAGCTTTATGTATGTAAACCTCCTAGCTGGTCTGTGGCTGTGCCAGATATCTGTAGTCCGTAGTAGCAAATGTTTGTTGCCAGAAATAAAAATACAGGACTCAAGTGTAAAGGGTTTTTATGAATTTAATGCTATAAATTGTGAACTTTATCTCCCAAGCAGTCATTTGACAGTAGAATGATGTATTGTTTTCAATGTTAGTTAAATACTGTACATGTCTGACAGCAATGATGTATGATGTTGAAAGTGTCTTCTGACCTCCATTAATGAGCTTAGTGGACTGGAGGGTTAAAATGAGAGGAAGAATGTCTGACTCAAGGAAAGCCCCCAAAGGAGGAGACTGAGGTTGTCCATAATGACTGATACACGGTCAGATATGTTTTCGTCCCCCAAATGGTTATTGTTAGGGGAGGGTATGCTCTTCTTAGAACTGTGGTTCGGGGTAACCTCTACTTCAGCGATGGCCAACCCTTCTCCCGAACAACTACTGGTTATGCAAGCTTTTGTTCTTACATACATCTGATTCTACTCATCGGCTGATCATCAGAACGTTGACTACCTAAATCAGGTATGCAAGAGATGGGCTGGATCAAAAGCCTGTGTACCCAGTAGCTCTTCAGGAGGGATGGCCATCCCTGATCTACTTCAATCAGTCACTAATGCACTCATGCATGGTCATAGCATAGCCATAATGTTCAGAGTTAGCGCAGTGCTAGCTAATAGTAGCAACACATACGAGTTGTGCCGAATGAAATAAGTTAGTAAACTATGAAGATAAAAGCCAGTTTGAAGAGGACAGGGGTTCCATTATGACAAAAGTTGCAGACAGTCATTCAGAAAGGACAAACTCCACACAGCCTCACTGTCTTGTAATGTCTATAATGTCATATGAATAATATAAATCTGTGATACAGTGCAACATCTGTGGAAACATTTGCAAAGAGTACATTTGAGAGGAATAAGCTTTTTGTGCATATAGAACATTTCTGGGATATTTTATTTCAGCTCATGAAACATGGGACCAACACTTTAAATGTGGTACAGTCCCAATTTGCTCCCAATCCAATCCCCTAGGTCCTAACCCTTTCACGCTTGCAGATCTGTCTGGGTAGGTAAAAGTAGTGTAGTGGAGGATCTTCCACCATATTATTTCCATGTGCAAACATTAAAAATGGTTAGGGCCAAGGGAGACAGGTAGGAAGTTAATTGGGACCGGATGATGGTATAAAACAATGCATTTCTGACTAGAGGCAGCAGAGAGCGCCATTACCTCTATTACTAGAGCAACGTGGGGGTTTTGCATTTCTAAATGAGACCAGCATAGAGAGGTATTGAGGCTTAGTTACACTCCAGCTGCTTACCCCCTCTAGCACCGGGGTCAGTCAGCGCACTCTCAAATGTGTTTTTTTTTACCATCATTGTAAGCCTGCCACACACACACACACACTATACGATACATATTTTAAACATAAGAATGAGTGTGAGTTTTTGTCACAACCGGACTCGTGGGAAGTGACAAAGAGCTCTTATACTCGTGGGAAGTGACAAAGAGCTCTTATAGGACAAGGGCACAAATAATAATATAATAATAATCAATCATTTTGCTCTTTATTTAACCATCTTACATATAAAACCATATCTGTTAATCGAACATTGTGAAGAAAAAAAAAACACAGGTTAATGAGAAAGGTGTGCTTGAAAGGATGCACATAACTCTGCAATGTTGTGTTGTATTGGAGAGAGTCTCAGTCTTAAATCATTTTCCACACACAGTTTGTGCATGTATTTAGTTTTCATGCTAGTGAGGGCCGAGAATTCACTCTCACATAGGTACATGGTTGCAAAGGGCATCAGTGTCTTAACAGCAGCGTTTTACCAAGGCAGGATACTCTGAGCACAGCCCAATCCAGAAATCTGGCAGTGGCTTCTGATTAAATTCAATTTTCACAGAACCGCTTGTTACAATTTCAATGAGGCTCTCTTCTTCAGATATTGATAAGTGGACTGGAGGCAATGCATGAAAGGGATAACAAATCCAGTTGTTTGTGTTATCTGTTTCGGAAATGTACCTGCGTAATTGCGCACCCAACTCACTCAGGTGCTTCGCTATATCACATTTGACATTGTCCATAAGCTTGAGTTCATTTGCACACAAAAAATCATATAATGATGGAAAGACCTGTGTGTTGTACTTGTTAATGCAGACAGAGAAGAGCTCCAACTTCTTAATCATAGCCTCAATTTGTCCCACACATTCAATATAGTTGCGGAGAGTCCCTGTAATCCTAGACTCAGATCATTCAGGCGAGAAGAAACATCACCCAGATAGGCCAGTTGTGTGAGAAACTCATCATCATGCAAGCGGTCAGACAAGTGAAAATGATGGTCAGTAAAGAAACTTTAAACTCGTCTCTCAATTCAAAAAACCTGTGAATACTTTGCCCCTTGACAACCAGCGCACTTGTGTATGTTGTAAAAGCACTACATGGTCGCTGCCCATATCATTGCATAGTGTAGAAAATACACAATTGTTCAGGGGCCTTGCTTTAACAAAGTTAACCATTTTCACTGTAGTGTCCAAAACGTCTTTCAAGCTGTCAGGCATTCCCTTGGCAGCAAGATCCTGTGGATCTGTGGATGCTGCAGTGTTTCCAAGTGGCGTTGGGAGCAACTGCTTGCATGCGCGTTACCACTCCACTATGTCTCCCTGTCAAAGCTTTTGCGCCATCAGTACAGATAACAACATGAGCAGCAGTTACATTTGGCTACATACAGACCGTTAGTGGAATTCCCACAAGAGAGTAATGGTTAATGTGATTGGATGTTAATTATTTGACTAGGCAACTTGTATTTGACATTGTGGTGTTATTTAGCTGAACACTAGATGGTTTAATTTAATTTTTGGCAGTGAAACGAGGCTACTCAGGCGAGGAAAAGAAACTCGCCCAAATGTATAGCTTCGTTGAAATATATAAATGGACTGTTTGAAAATGTGAAGAGAAAAAAAAAGAGTTTCAAAACCATTCATTTAAATTTGTATTATTATAATTTAAAAAAAAATTGAATTACATTTGTATTTGGCGTACCCCTGTCGGCATTGTGTCCGTACCCCAGTTTGGGAATACCTGGCTTATGCTACTCAACTGACCCAAGAGAAAGTGGAATGTTCCTACCACCCACCAGATAAATAATCATAAATAATGTTTCTAACCACACAGGTTTGTAGAATTGACCACATTACACCATATGGCAATCACTGGATGACTGTTACTCACCATGGATGGCACACCATGGATTTTGATAGGGGGACCTTGGCATGACAATGATTGACAAGGAGTTGGCATGATAGCATAAACTGATTGGCACTTAGCCTACAGTGAAGTGCAGATATTGCTTAGCCTATCACATTTCCACTTTCCATCCTATCTCACTATAGCCTCGTACGAACCATCCTGATTTTGCGAGCTTTCATTCTTCTCACGAGATCAGAACCAGAACTAGATAGGACCTGAATAGATTCATGTAGTGAAATAAAGTCAATAAAAAGGAAAGAGATGTTCAATAAAATAGTTTATTATACATTTTATCATACTGTTTTTTATTGTTGGAACATTGGACTTAACAGGAAAAAGATCTTGCAGTTTCCTTTCAATCTCCCAGTCTGGATTTATTGATTGAATACAGTCTTAGAGGAGATACGTCTAACACTGATCTCTACTTCATAGAATCAAATCTGCAATGACAATATTGTCTTGACTGACTGGTATGCTGTACAGTATATCTAAACCCTAAAGTGAGGTGAGTCAGTCAGGGAACAATCTTTGGCAGGAAGCAATTGCAGCTCCCCAAGTAGCAAAGGGGTGTGTGTGTGTGTGTGTGTGTGTGTGTGTGTGTGTGTGTGTGTGTGTGTGTGTGTGTGTGTGTGTGTGTGTGTGTGTGTGTGTGTGTGTGTGTGTGTGTGTGTGTGTGTGTGTGTGTGTGTGTGTGTGTGTGTGTGTGTGTGTGTGTGTGTGTGTGTGTGTGTGTGTGTGTCTGTGTGCGAGAGAGAGAGAGAGAGAGTGCAGCTAGAGGGAAAGCAGGAATAGAGACAGTGCCAAAAAGGATAGGATAAGGATTCACTGGATAGTTGTAGACAATTGTGTTATAAATACAAAAATGGAAAACTATGATGGCAAGCTGAATATTGGTCTCTTAATAAGGCCAAAGAACAGTCTTACAAAAGAAAAAAGTGAAAACTAGTAATTAGGTGGGCTAATTATCCATTTGTCCTTCGTTTGTCATCCCAACATTGACATCACTTGCTGGCTCCAAGTTATATTTGCATCGATGTTGGTAACTTCTGGTAAGCGTGTCAATGGAAACTCTCCCCCTGCCAGTTATCCCTAGATCATTAAAAGCAGGACACGCTGTCAAATGTACCGTTCTCCTAGCAGCAGGATATTATGATGTCAGGATGATCACATATTTTTTTTGTCTAAATTAAGAGTACCCCTGCAAAGACATGCTAAACTTTGGGATTATCGATATTTTTTGCACTCTAGTGCAGTGAAACCGTTTTTCACAGCATGCAACAACGTCAGAAAAAATAAAGGGATAATTTGACATATTTTATTTTTTATATTGTATTATTGATACTAGCATTTATTTTGAAAGATTAAACTGGTATGTTGAACGCTATTGTGTAGGCTATAATTAAAACCAGTTGACCTGACAGCCAGCCTTTTTGCACTGTTTTGCTATGGCTTTCGTCATCAATTTAGCAAGAGGGCAACATTTTATTCAGTGTTGTAGAGTCCACTCTCGGGACCACATGTTGTGTGTCTAGGTCTTGCTCTATAGCACCCAATGCAATATACTGGGTTAGTAGAGACCCTATTGAGAGACCCTATGGAGACCCCACCTCACTTTAGCTGAGCAAGGTAGAGAAGTTCTCTCTACAAGCCAAAATGTATCCCGTCTATTACAGTGTGTTGCATTTGGAGCCATGGAGGGAACGGATTGAAAAGTCAGCAACAGGCCGATATTTTCCACCCCACTTTAGTTTAGATAGGTAGAAAAGTTATATATACTACCCAATATTCTCAACATACCAGTGACAACATTGTATTTTTCGTTATTGGTATAATAATTATTTTTTGAAAGCATATTTTTTTTATTTGTTTTCATATATTACTCATTGCAGTTTCTTGTTGTCACAATAGAAGTGGCCATAGATTAAAATGCAATATCTTTTGAATGCAATGTTTTGAAAAGCAAGCTTTTATTTAGAATGTTTCCTCATTACCATACCAACGTGACGTTATCGTTTGTGCTGCTGGCAGAATAATAGTCGCTGTAGGCCTATTCAACTACGGCTATCCAAGAAAGGGCGGCGGCAACCTAAAGGACAAAACAAGCGTCACCAACGTCGCATTGGCACATTAATAACGGTAAGGTGCTACATTTTATGCTATTTCTTTTAGAAAATGTGTAGTTTTAAAATATAATGAAATAGGGAACGTTTGGCTTTCGAATTGTGCTTGTCTGATTTGATAGAACGTAGCAGGTGCCGACGTTTCCGAAATAGATGACCGGACTTTTTATAGCCTTTATAGAGCCTATTAAGGGTAGAAAACACTGACGTTTTAAATATTCTACGCAATGATAAAACTCGGCACCGCGCTGAATTTTGGGG
This sequence comes from Oncorhynchus kisutch, assembly GCF_002021735.2. NCBI lineage: Eukaryota > Metazoa > Chordata > Actinopteri > Salmoniformes > Salmonidae > Oncorhynchus > Oncorhynchus kisutch. The sequence continues at coordinate 34,017,675 of NC_034176.2, forward strand.
TGAGCTTTAACACGTTCCTTTGCAGAGATAAACATCACCAAATTGTAGGGCGCACGCGCCTTACATAAATGTAGCCAAACAACGTCGTAAACTCCGTTATTTGTAGAATCTGTGGATCGCATACACAAATGCTATGTAAAGATTAGAATAATGTGTGTAGTATGCTAGTATAGGTTATGTGACAGGTGGCGTGACTGTCACATTGTAGCGCCATTTTGAAACGATTCAAGCGATTAGTGCCTTCAGAAAGTACTCATACCCCCTTGACTTTTGCTGTTACAGCCTGCATTCAAAATGGACTCAATTTACTTTTTTTCTCACCCATCTACACACAATATACCACAATGACAAAGTGAAAACGTATTTTTAGAAATGGCTGTAAATTTATTGAAAAAGCATAAGTATTCTCACCCTTTTGCTATGACACTCCATATTTAGTTCAGTTGCATCCAATTTCCTTTGATCATCCTTCAGATGTCACTACAATTGGATTAGAATCCACCTGTGGACAATTTAATTGTTTGGACATGATTTAGAAAGAAACACACCTGTCCATATCGGGTCCCAAAGTTGACAGCGCATGTCATAGCAGAAACTATACCATTAAGTCCAAGGAACTGTCCGTAGATCTCCAAGATATAATTGTGATGAGGCATATTTTTCCAAATGTTGTTACATTACAGCCCTATTCTAAAATATATAAAATTGGCGTCCCCCCCCATCAATCTACACACAATATCCTTAATGACAAAGCAAAAACAAAAACATTTTTTTCAAACGTATTAAAAATAAAAAAGTATTCAGACCCTTTACTCAGTACTTTGTTGAAGCACCTTTGGCAGCGATTACAGCCTCGAATCTTCTTGGGCATGACGCTACAAGCTTGGCACACCTATATTTGGGGAGGTTCTCCCATTCTTCTCTGCAGATCCTCTTAAACCCTATGCTTCACCGTAGGGATGGGGCCAGGTGTCCTCCAGACATGACGCTTGGCATTCAGGCCAAAGAGTTCAATCTCTGGTTTCATCAGACCAGATAATCTTGTTTCTCGTTATAAGGATGTAACAAGGGGTCTGAATACTTTCTGAATGCACTGTATATCTGGGGAAGGGTATAAAACCATTTCTATAGTGTTGAACGTTTCAAAAAGCACAGTGGTCTCCATTGGGCAGGAATATGGAACTACCCAGACTCTGCCTGGAGCCAGTGGTGACCCGTCATTGAGACCCACCTGTTTGCATGTTATTTTGGCATTAATTCGTGTTTCATATCAGTTTGCAAACAATAAAAAAACAAAAAACAATACTTGAGTTAATAAAGCCGCATACAGACATGGTCTCTTTCTTGAGTAAGGCAGCTCCAAAATGCAGGTGTTTCATCTTTGCTCAGTGCTTTCTGTGGTGTCAGGGCAGCCAGCAAAGGCTCAAGGTCATTGGCCACAGATAAAAGGACGTCAAACATCTACCATAGCTTTGATTGGATTGATCATGTCAACATCATACTTTCACAATCTTAGCTAGCAAGCTAGACAAATAGTCTGAATCATGTCGACACTCTACTAGCAAATCCTTTTCAATCCTTGTGATATAAAGATAAATTATAGATAAAATGTATTGTAGCTCATCCGCCATTGGACATAAACATCACATAACATGTCGGTAATTGAGAATTCAAACATGAGTGGGTTGGAAGGAATCAATGGCTAACTGCAATTGTCACAAAGCAATCACTATTTTGCTTCCCCTGCCTGCTATTCGGTGGAGAGGGTGTGTGGTCCAAGTCTGGGTTTAAGGATTTAAAACATCTTTCTGAAAGGGTCACTTTTCCAAGCTTAAAAGGATAAGCATTCACACTCAACACCATGGGGCAGACAAGATTGAATACATTGGCCATGCTGTCAATCCAGCATGACTTCTGCCACGTTTAAAACAACTTGAAACTCGGAACTGGGAAATTTCAGATTTCAGTGCGTTCAAGACAACTGAGATCTCAATACGTTTTGAACGGTCTTCCAACTCAGATTTCCAAGTTGCGAACTCGGGCCTCTTTCTAAAACTCAGACCTGAAGATCTTTGACGTCATGTTTAGACCTTGTTTTTTCCCCGAGTTCTCAGTTGTCTTGAAAGAACCATAAATCCAGAGAATGCCAGACTTTGATGACAAAGTTATCCCAGTCTGCTGTCCCCACATGCTTCAAGATGTCCACCATTGTTCCTGTACCCAAGAAAGCAAAGGTAACTGAACTAAATGACTATTGCCTTGTAGCACTCACTTCTGTCATCATGAAGTGCTTTGAGAGACTAGTCAAGGATCATATCACCTCTACCTTCCCGGCCACCCTAGACCCACTTCAATTTGCTTGCCACCCCAATAGATCCACCGACGCTGCAATCGCCATCGCACTGCACACTGCCCTATCCTGTCTGGACAAGAGAATGCAATGTAAGAATGCTGTCCATTGACTATAGCTCAGCATTCAACACCATAGTACCCTGCAAGCTCATCATTAAGCTCGGTGCCCTGGGTCTGAACCCCGCCCTGTGCAACTGGGTCCTGGACTTCCTGACGGCCCCCAGGTGGTGAAGGTAGGAAACACCTCCACTTCGCTGATCCTCAGCACAGGGGCCCCACAAGCGTGCATGCTCAGCCCCCTCCTGTACTCCCTGTTCACCCATGACTGCGTGGCCACACACACCTCCAACTCAATCATCAAGTTTGCAGACGACACAACAGTAGTAGGCCTGATCACCAACAATGATGAGACAGCCTACAGGGAGGAGGCGAGGGCCCTGGGAGTGTGATGCCAACCTCTCACTCAACATCAACAAAACAAAGGAGCTGATCGTGGACTTCAGGAAACAGCAGAGGGAGCACCCAACTATCCACATCGATGGGACCGCAGTGGAGAAGGTGGAAAGCTTCAAGTTCCTCAGCGTACACATCACTGACAAACTCAAATGATTCACCCACACAGACTGTGTGGCGAAGAAGGCGCAAACAGCACCTCTTCAACCTCAGGAGGCTGAAGAAAGCCACAACCTGTTCACCCTGCTATCATCCAGAAGGCGAGGTCTGTACAGATGCATCAAAGCTGGGACAGAGACTGAAAAACAGCTTTTATCTCAAGGCCATCAAACTGTTAAATAGCCATCATTAGCACCTTAGAGGCTGCTGCCATATATACATAGCCATGAAATCACTGGACACTTTAATAATGGAACAGTAGTCACTTTAATAATGTTAACATATTTTGCATTACTCATCTCGTGTATATACTGTTTTCTATTCTACTGTATTTTAGTCTATGCTGCTCCGACATTGCTCATCCAAATATTTATGTGTTCTTAATTCCATTCCTTTACTTTAGATTTGTGTGTATTGTTGTGAAATTGTTAGATATTTCTTATTAGATATTGCTGCACTGTTGGAGCTAGTAACACAAGCATTTCCATACACCCAAAATAACATCTGCTAAACATGTGTATGTGACCAATAACATTTGATTTTGATTTGCTATTATAATCTGGTTACCAACGAAATTAGAGCAGTAAAAATAAATGTTTTGTCATAATCGTGGTATACGGTCTGATATACCACGGCTGTCAGCCAATCGGCATTCAGGTCTCGAACCACCCAGTTTATAATGCTGCATAAATTATGTAAAATGCCAGGGAGATATGTATACTGGAGCTAAGAAAGTAATACTAAGTGTATGTTGTGTAATAAGCTGTTAGCAGCATATGTGTCACTTGTAGCCTATAGCCTGTTTTAGGGAAATGTCATCATTGAATATTGTAAAAGCATTCATTGTGTGTTTATTTGCCCACGTTATTTATGCTACGGTTCTGATTTGGTGTACAAGGAGAATACTGTAAGAACGGCCCATGTTCTGATTTCTGTCGCTGTACATTTCAAGAGTGCTGAACAAATAGTTGTTTCGACTACTCTCTCTAAGACGTTCATCGAAATTACGATTTCCGCTCATCTTTCCCTTATGCCATAGTTTGCACATATCAATTGTTATATTGCACATGACAGTGCACCCTTTAGTTTGCAAAAAGGCACGTGAAAGACTGAGAACATAAGGCAAAAGATTATGTAGTCTGCTAAGACAAAAATTGAACTCTTTGGCTTAAATGCAACACTCTATGTCTGGAGAAACCCAGACACAGCTCATCACCCGTCTAACATTCCTACCGTGAAGCATGGTGGTGGCAGAATCATGCTATGAGGATGCTTTTCATCATCAAGGACTGGGAGAGTAGTAAGGATCGAGGGAATGAATGGAGCCAAATACAGGCAAATCCTTGAGAACCTGCTTCAGTGTACAAAAGACCTTCGGCTGGGGCGAAGATTTACATTTCACCAGGACAATGACCCCAAGCATACAGCCAAAGCATCGCTGGAATGGCTTCAGAACAAGAATGTGAAAGTCCTTGATTGGCCCAGCCAATGCCCAGACTTGAATCCCATTGAAGATCAGTGGAACGACACAAAGATTGCTGTTTACCTACGCTCCCCATGAAACATAGCTTGAGAAAATATATTTCTGTATTTTATTTTCAATACATTTTACAAAGCTGTCTAAAAGCATGTTTTTACTTTGTCATTATGGGGTATTGTGTGTAGATGGGTGACAATCTATTTATTCAATTTTCAGGCTGTAACAACAAAATGTGCAATATGTCAAGGGTAATGAATACTTTTTGAAAGCACTGTATGTTATTTTTGTTCTCGGTTAGACAGCCAACATTGGCTATCGGGCACTCTGGGTTACTTATGATGAATGCTCAAAAGAATTTCCCAAGACATTACTATTTACGCTACTTTGTCAACTATAGCATACACACCGAAGTGGGCAAATTAAGGCCGTATGAGGCAGCCCGTCTAGATCAGTTTCATAACATCCACATTGATGTGCGCGCATGGTACAGAATGAATAGAGAAATAAATTCCTATATTGACCACTGGCTTAAGACTGTACTTTGGGCTTGGCTCCCGTTTTATGTTTTCATGCAGTAGGCCTACACAGAACCATATATTTAAATATATACTGTATATGGCTCTCGGTCTACATGATTATTATGTCATGTAGACGGATCTGAATATTGAGATACAGGCCTAACCCAAGTTTGGCAATGTGTGGGGCAGTACGGAGGGGCTTTGGCTTCTATAGCATTTTTGGTTCTATAACATTTTGGATGGAAATGGAATTAACAAACGTGTCTTGTGACACAGGTCCCCACAATTCTTCAGTCAGCGCTACTCTTATCATTAACCGAGTAGCTATAGTGACTCATTTTAAATTATTTACACCCAGAGGATACACTGGACACTCTGGGGATTTTCCACCCTGTTGGCTTGGTGTTTACTGTATCTGGTAGTTCGGTTAATCACCTCAGAGACCGAATGAGGGAACACATTCTCAAACTCTCTAGCTTACTTTTAAAAATGATTTTCTAGTTGTACGTAGAGTCCTATTGTCTATGTAGGTTTATGATTTGTCTTAACATTTTGAGTTGGGCCAGTTCCTCTAACTACTAATCATCACAGATGGAACTGGTGGGACTTGGACTGGTGGAATAAACAGACTCTTATTTTTTATTCTCTAAATTACAGTTGTGTAGAGTCTACAGTATTGACCTATGGTTATCTGAAAAATGTTATACTGTAAGAATTTCTTTTAAAAAGGAACCGCTGAGTGTTATCCACAGAAATTAGATAATGGAAATTCTAACTTTTTTCTTCTCCCCCTTATTGCTCTCTCTCTCTCCTTCTCTCTTTCTCTGCAGTGCAGTAATGATGAAGCTCAGCTCTCCTCTGGCCGTGCTGTGCCTTTCTCTCCTGCTGCTCAATGCCCACCTCTCCCTGGCCAAGAGAGGGGGAGGAGGCTTTGGTGGTAAATCCAGCATAGGCTTTGGGAAGAAACCTTCCTCCACCTCCAACCGTGGAGGCACCAACACCCAACGCAGACCCAACCAAGGGACCAATAACCAGCCAGGGAACTACCCTCGCCAGCCCCAGAGCCCACAGAACCCCCAAGCAGGGTACCCGCAGCAACCAGGAGGTTATCCACAGCAACCAGGGGGGTACCCTCAACAGCCAGGCAGGGCAGGATACCCTAACCAAGGTGGCTACCCTAACCAAGGTGGCTACCCTAACCAAGGTGGCTACCCTAACCAAGGGGGCTACCCTAACCAAGGTGGCTACCCTGCTGGAGGATATCCAGCTGGAGGCTACCCAGGGGGCTACCCGGCAGGAGGCTATCCAAACAGATACCCAGCTGGTGGAGGCTATGGTGGAGGCTATGGTGGAGGCTATGGTGGAGGCTATGGTGGCGGTTATGGAGGGGGCTACATGAACCAAAACCCCAACAACCGGATCCTTAGCCCTGGCTACGGGGGCAGTTACGGCTATGGGGGGTATGGTGGTGCCGGTGGCTCCCCGTTCTCCCGCTCCGTGCAGGGGATGGGGATGGGACCCTCGCAGCAGTCCAGGGGGTTTGGGCGTAATGCAGCGATGGCGGCCGGGGCTGGGGTTGTGGCTGGGATGGCTCTGGGTTATGGACTGGGCCGGTTTCCCCGGCCTCACTTCGGCTTTCACAACCCCCAGGAGGAGTACTACTATAACCACTACATGTACAGGAGGTACGGCACCAAATCAACTGATGACAATGACTACAGCAGGGACTACCACTTCAGCCCGCCTCCACAGTCCTATGATAACTACATGAAGAACTGTATGAAGAGGACTGACCTGCTGAGAGGTGGGGAGAAGGGTGGATCGGAAACAGGAGCCAGGGAGAACTCACCACCACAGGGAGCTGCAGACAGCCCCAGCACTCAGGTAGTCGTACCCAGTGGAGGAGGCACTGCAGTCGGGGAGAAGAGTGAAGAGCCAGCCCCTGTTCCTGGAGGTTCCACCAATACTACCGACCCCGGTTCCACCCAAGCACCAGGCAGTGGCCCCAGTAACAGCTCTGCCACAGAGGGCAGTTCCAGTGAGAGTAATATCACAGCTGAGAGTAACGGTACAGCAGCGACTGAGAAGCCTGTGACCCTTGAACCCTTGAACCCAAACCCTCAAACCCCCCCTCCTGCAGCCAAGCCCCTCCCTCCAGCCATAGCTGAGCCTGAGGATGATGATGAGGAAAATATAGTGAGCATCTCTGAGATTGGCTACCCAGCGCTGATAGAGCAGATGAAGGCTCGGAGGTGTGTGGAGCTTTACATGGTGTACGCCGAACACTACCTGGAGAAAAAGAAGGAGGACAAGAAGAACACGCCCCGGGAAAGACCCAGAGGAGGAGTGGAGAGACTGGGAGGAGGAGGATACCAGGGACTGCTAGCTGTTCTCACCTCTACTGCACTACTGCTGCTGAACAGCAACATGCTACTACTGCACTGAGGCAGAGAGAGAGCAAGAAACAGAGAGAGAGGGAAATAGAGGGAAGAAGGAGAAAGGACACAATGTTTGCTGCCACGCTATGTGAGTCGGAGTCAAGAATGGGGCTGATGGAGGGATGCTGGGACAGTCTGTCTTCTTCTCTCATCCTCCTTTGATCGACGCCTCAGGACTCTCCATAATAAGTGGACTTTTTTGATTGATCAATTCTATGGATTTTTGTTCTGTTTTTGTATTGTTGTTTCTCATGCACTGTTACTTGCATTATATGAATCTGTAATCATGCGCCCGTGTGTTACTAAAATGTTGGCACTTTTTAAAATCCAACCCTGCTGTAGCCAAGTACTACAGCCTCATGCATGCAGCATGACTATACAGCATATTTCATAAATAAGATAAATATTGATTAAGGTTAAGCAGGGACTGGCTGGATCACACCCAGTTCCCAGCACCAACAGGGATTCCAGGATAATTTAGATGCTGTATTATATGGCAGACAGACTGAAGGGAAATGGCCATTTACTCCATTACATCACATGAACTGGAAATACTAGGTGTGTGTGTGTGTGTGTGTGTGTGTGTGTGTGTGTGTGTGTGTGTGTGTGTGTGTGTGTGTGTGTGTGTGTGTGTGTGTGTGTGTGTGTGTGTGTGTGTGTGTGTGTGCGCACGCACGCACGTAAGTAGATAGGACTGTCGTGTAAATATTGATTGAGATAAGATGACATCCATATTGACATCAGCTGGGGAAGGGGAATTGTTGAATATGACAGTCAAGTATGCATGACAATGAATGTGAGCTTTATATTATTGACTATGGCTTGTATTTATTTTTGCTTAATACAATACACATACCTGTACACTTTGAACTGGCTTTTGCTTGTAAGACTACTAATTACACCATTCTAACGTAACCTCTTTCGTACATGGGGGCTGTGATTTTGCATAAGCATGTATACATTTTACTACGGTGGCAAAAGAGAATCCATTTGACAAACATTGTTAGCTTGACTTCACCTTTTTTATGGAAGGGCTAACAGTTTGGTCATATGCTCTGATGAGGTCCGAAGACTGAAATGTTAATGGAGGGGGTAGTACGTAAGCAGTGGGAGCTGCTTCTTTAGAATCTAGAATTTAGATTCTTTAGAAACTAAAGAGACTCTTGATAGATGTGTGCATGGATCTCTTGTCTTTCACCCAGCTGATATCCTATGTAATGGATGGCTGTCAGGTTATCTGAATCAATAATCCTGCATCGGGGCTTGATGTCATCTTTATATGTTATGTGTCTTTAACGTTGTGGTTAATATGTTTGATACTATTCCGTGGATTGATTTAGTTTGCTTTGTATTGTTATTATATGTCAAGTAAGCTGCATGTGCTCAAAGACACTGATTTCTTTCTTTTGCTCCGACTCTAAGGCCCTTCTCTTTTGTACATTCCCTTCTTCCCTCCTTCTCCTTTCTGGTGTCTTGCTTTCCTCTCTGGGGTGGTGAAGTGACTGTAGATTGTACTGTAAGGGCTCTTGTTGTCTAGGCCCAACCAGGCTTTGAACCAGGCCACTGTAGCGGCAGCCCAAGGAATACAGATTCAGACAAACACTGTCCACTTTAAAGTAATGGTCTTAGTCAACTTGGTACCTGGTAATATTAAGGTAAATGATAAGCATATGACAATGATATAAGTTGAACTATAATGTTAGATGTGGGTTCTAGAGAGAAGTAACTAGATTGAAGTCTAAATTATTATACTGTATGCGTTGGGGTGGAAACAGATTTTATTTTAATGGAGTTAGAATACTTTTGGAATATATTGGATAGACGATGGGGGGGGGGGGACACCTTGTTTACCATCATGTCATAAACAATTTCTACATTGTCTTGGGCCTTGAATGTATGGGTCTGCATACTCTGTTAATGCAAATACTTCCTCTGTGATAAAAGATAAATGTGTTTGTGTCCATTCATCTTCTATAATCTGTCAGTTTTCATTCTGGCCTCCACTCTATTTAAGGCTCGACAGGACAGCCCTAATTCAAGGCTTTCTTCAGCACTCGTGTTAGTTCTTTTTTTTCTTTTTTACTTGTCCCCTACCGCTCTGTGCTCGGGGGCGTGTTCAGCGGGATACAATGTTTTTGTAATGTTCAAAAAGTAATATGTAATGTAGAACAAACATGCCTCTGTCATGTAGACCAAGGAATCATTTTGGCTCTATTCATGGAATTTCTATCTGCAACATTCAACAACGTTTGGCTACTGAATGTGGCCCTGGTTTATGTTTCAGTGAGGTTTGGCTTAAGTATCATGTTGTGACTGTTCTGTGGACACAACATTGTTGTGCATCAGAGTGCTGGCATACAGTACCAGTCAAACGTTTGGACACACCTAATCATTCCAGGGTTTTTCTTTATTATTACTATTTTCTACATTGTAGAATAATAGTGAAGACATCAAAACTATGAAATAACACATATGGAATCATATAGTAACCAAAAAAGTGTTAAACAAATCCAAATATATTTGAGATTGTTCAAAGTAGCTACCCTTTGCATTGATGACAGCATTGCACACTCTTGGCATTCTCTCAATCAGCTTCATGAGATAGTCACCTGGAATGCATTTCAATTAACCGGTGTGCCTTGTTAAAAGTTATTTTTTGGAATTTCTTTCCTTCTTCAAGCAAATTTCAATCAAATGTATTTATAAAGCCCTTCTTACATCAGCTGATGTGACAAAGTGCTGTACAGAAACCCAGCCTAAAACCCCAAACAGCAAGCAATGCAGGTGTAGAAGCACAGTGGCTAGGAAAAACTCCCTAGAAAGACCAGAACCTAGGAAGAAACCTAGAGAGGAATCAGGCTATGGGGGGTGGCCAGTCCTCTTCTGGCTGTGCCTGGTGGAGATTATAACAGAACACAGCCAAGATGTTAAAATGTTCATAGATGACCAGCAGGGTCAAATAATAATGATCACAGTGGTTGTCGAGGGTGCAACAGGTCAGCACCTCAGGAGTAAATGTCAGTTGGCTTTTCATAGCCGATCATTCAGAGTATCTCTACCGCTCCTGCTGTCTCTATAGAGAGTTGAAAACAGCAGGTCTGGGACAGGTAGCACGTTCGGTGAACAGGTCAGGGCTGCAGGCAGAACAGTTGAAACTGGAGCAGCAGCACGACCAGGTGGACTAGAGACAGCAAGGAGTCATCATGCCAGGTAGTTCTGAGGCATGGTCCTAGGGCTCAGGTCCTCCGAGAGAGAGAAAGAAAGAGCATACTTCAATTTACACAGGACACCGGATAAGACAGGAGAAATACTCCAGATGTAACAGACTAACCCTAGCCCCCGACACATAAACTACTGCAGCATAAATACTGGAGGCTGAGACAGGAGGGGTCGGGAGACAATGTGGCCCTGTCCGACGATACCCACGGACAGGGCCAAACAGGCAGGATATAACCCCACCCACTTTGCCAAAGCACAGCCCCCACACCACTAGAGGGATATCTTTAACCACCAACTTACCATCCTGAGACAAGGCCGAGTATAGCCACGGAGATCTCCCCCACATGGATAGGAAGACCATTCCATAAAAATTGAGCTCTATAGGAGAAAGCCCTGCCTCCAGCTGTTTGCTTAGAAATTCTAGGGACAGTAAGGACGCCTGCGTCTTATGACCGTAGTGTACGTGTAGGTATGTAAGGCAGGACCAAATCGGAAAGATAGGTAGGAGCAAGCCCATGTAATGCTTTGTAGGTTAGCAGTAAAATCTTGAAATCAGCCCTTGCCTTAACAGGAAGCCAGTGTAGAGAGGCTAGCACTGGAGTAATATGATCAAATGTTTGGTTCTAGTCAAGATTCTAGCAGCCATGTTTAGCACTAACTGAAGTTTATTTGGTGCTTTATCCGGGTAGTAGGAAAGTAGTTCTTAATCTGTTTGAGCCAATATGCTGTGTTGTGACAAGGTAGGGTTGGTATACAGAAAATAGCACTATTTGGTAAAAGACCAAGTCCATATTATGGCAAGAACAGCTCCAATAAGCAAAGAGAAACAACAGTCCATCATTAATTTAAGACATGGTCAGTCAATCCGGAAAATTTAAAGAACTTTGAAAGTTTCTTCAAGTGCAGTCGCAAAAACCATCAAGCACTACGATGAAACTGGCTCTCATGAGGACCACCACAGGAAAGGATGACCCAGAGTTACCTCTGCTGCAGAGGGTAAGTTTGTTAGTGTTATCAGGCTCAAAAATTGCAGCCCAAATAAATGCTTCACAGAGTTCAAGTAACTGTCACATCTCAACATCAACTGTGCAGAGTAGACTGCATGAATCAGGCCTTCATGGTCGATTTGCTGCAAAGAAACCACTACAAAAGGACACCAATAAGAAGAGACTTGCTTGGCCCAAGATACATGAGCAATGGCCATTAGACCGGTGAAAATCTGTCCTTTGTTCTGATGAATCCAAATGAGATTTTGGTTCCAACCACCGTTGTGAGACGTAGAGTAGTTGAACGGATGATCTCCACATGTGTGGTTCCCACCGTGAAGCATGGAGGAACAGGTGTGATGGTAAGGGAGTGCTTTGCTGGTGACACTCAGTGATTTATTTAGAATTCAATCCACACTTAAGCATCATGGCTACCACAGCATTCTGCAGCGGTAGAACATCCCATCTGGTTTGCGCTTAGTTGGACAATCATTTGTTTTTCAACAGGACAATGACACAACACACCTCCAGGATTTGTAAGGGTTATTTGACCAAGAAGGGGAGTGATGGAGTGCTGCACAAGATGACCTGGCCTCCACAAACACCCGACCTCAACCCACTTAAGGTGGTTTGGGATGAGTTGGAAAGCAGAGTGAAGGAAAAGCAGCCAACAAGTGCTCAGCATACGTGGGAACTCCTTCAACACTGTTGGAAAAGCATTCCAGGTGAATCTGGTTTAGAGAATGCCAAGAGTGTGCAAAGCTGTAATCAAGGCAAAGGGTGGCTACTTTGAAGAATCTAAAATATGTTGACTTTTTAACACTTTTTTGGTTACCACATGATTCCATATGTGTTATTTCATAGTTTTGATGTCTTTACTATTATTCTACAATGTAGAAAATTGTAAAAAAAAAAAAAGAAATACCCTTGAATGAGTAGGTGTGTCCAAACTTTTGACTGGTACTGTATATGTGAGAACATTATGATCAATGCTCACCTGCACTTTTAAAAATTATTTTTTATTTTACCTTAATTTAAGCAGGCAAGTCAGTTAAGAACACATTCTTATTTTCAATGATGGCCTAGGAACAGTGGGTTGTTCTGCCTGTTCAGGGGCAGAACGACAGATTTTGTACCTTGTCAGATCGGGGATTTGAACTTGCAACCTTTCGGTTACTAGTCCAATGCTCTAACCACGAGGCTACCCTGCCGCCCAATGTCCCTCCTTGTCTTCATTAAATCATGGTGTATCTACCCTCAGATATTGTGTTTTCATATTCTCTGAATGTAATATTTAACCCATATATTCCATTTGATGTTGGTCTGATAACAGAAAACCATTCAGATACCATGGCTGTTCTCTTCATTCCTACAGCAATGAGAAACTAACTTAAAGGCAGTGGTGTAAAGTATTTAAGTAGTACTTTAAAATAGTTTTGCGTAAGTAGTTTTTTGGGGGTATCTGTACTTTACTTTATTTGTATTTTACTTCACTACATTCCTAAAGAAAATGATATACTTTTTACTCCATACATTTTCCCCTGACACCCAAAAGTCCAATTCACACACTTATCAAGAGAACATCCCTGGTCATCACTACTGCTTCTGATCTGAAGGACTCACTAAACACAACTTTGTTTGTAAATTATGTCTGAGTGATGGAGTGTGCCCCTGGCTATCCGTTAATAAAAAGAAAAAATACAATTGTGCCGTCTGGTTTGCTTAATTTAAGATTTTGAAATGGTTTATATTTTTTACTTTTGACACGTAAGTACATTTTAGCAATTCCATTTACTTTTGATACTTAAAGTATATATAAAACCAAATACTTTTAGGTTTTTACTCAAGTAGTATTTTACTGGCTGACTCACCTTTACTTGTCATTTTCTATTAAGGTATCTTTACTTTTGTTCAAGTATGACAATTGAGTACTTTTCCCACCACCACTTAAAGGTTAATTGGATTCTATTAATAAACTCTGGGTTAGAACTATTAATGTTCAGAAATGTAACACTTTCTTGCACAGCCTCATTCCAAACCAAAGAGTCCTTCACATGTGGTTTAAAAGATGGTGAAAGCACACTTGGGTTTTACTTTACAAAATGAATCTTTGGGATTTGTTTCTTTTAAGCCATCTTTTATAACGTATTTTATGCTGTGTGAAGGCGGCTATATTTGGACAAATCTAACATAGTTTCCAACGATAAACATATCTATTTCTGTACTAAAAGTCTGACCTCAGAGAATCAGGAATGTCATTAGTTTTATCTGTAGGATACCTTGTCAAATCATTTTCTCTTTTTGTTTGATCAATCAGTAGCCTTGGACATAATAAAGAAACAGAATGACTATTGTTGCTAGGCCTTCATCTCTTGTAATGGACCATGGGAATATATCCATAACAACCACAGCCTGCATAGTGCATGGTGTTGCTAGGTAGCCTAGAACTTGGTCCTGAAATGAAGCGTGACTATTAAATGTGAAAGGTAGAGAAAGAAGGAGAGGAAACAGTGAATGCCCTTCATCTGCATAGATTAGGATGCCTGAACATTCTGGCTACAAGTCAAGCAGAAGCTATTTATCTTGCTCTCTCGTTCTGAGAAAATACATTTGAGAAAAGTTCTCTCTATATTTATTTTATATGATCATGATCAACATTATTAATATGTCAATAAATATCAAGATACTGCTCCTCCAGTTAGCTCAATTAAGGCAGTAGGAAGTCGCAACTTGTAGGTCTACCATACATAATTGCATGAGTAAGACAGTTGTTAGGAGGATCATTTCCATAATGGAACAGATATTTGGGGTTAATTTAACGGGTAACCAGTATTCTTCCAGTTCTCTTATGTCTCCACCTACTGATGAAGTGACTGTATTACAGCCTGACAGCCAGGAGACCCACAGTAATATAATTGATCTCACAGTAAGGGTGTTTAGTCATAGGACATCCTATTTATTATTGAGTGCTGACCAACATACCTGGCGCACGTCAACATGTGTGTCACAACAATAGCATTACAGCCTAATGATCTGGGCTAATACTGAAACCACTTACCATAGCTATGAATAACTCCACTGTGTGAGTCAGGTTCCTAATCTTAAATTTGAATTGAGATCCACTTCAATGAATGGCCTATATACAGCCATTCACAAATTCTCCAAAACAGATTTCACATTCTAGAATCCAAAATGTCTACTAGAACTATGCTCGATTGACTGGTGATTGTTGAACAGGTACTGAAGTGACTGCATGTTTTGTCTGGCCTCAAAAGCCTAATTTAAATATGACTACTATCTGAACTGTCACCTTCTCATTTCATGATCTAATGATAGTTATGCTTTTTACATATGATTATGGTCAATATCATGAATGGATACACGCATCTCTGTCTCCCATGTTTTTATTGGAGAAACCCGAAAGGAAAACTACATCAGATTCATCAAATGACACCAATACAGAACATGGAACTAGTTATTGTGTATTATACTTAAGCAACAAGGCACAAAAGGTTACGGTATACGACCAATATACCACGGCTAAGGGCAGTTTTGGAGTGCCTGAATACAGCCTTTTGGTATATTGGCCATATTCCACAAACCCCCCGAGGTGCCTTATTGCTATTATAAACTGGTTACCAACGTAATTAGACCACAAAATATTATTTTTTTGTCATACCTGTGGTATGATATACCACGGCTTTCAGCCAATCAGCATTCAGGGCTCAAACCACCTGGTTCATAATGGTGTTAATACACTCCACTCACCCAGAATCACATCCTTTTCAATAAAGTAAGAAAAGTAATGGACACAAAATATAATTAATAGATTAGAACAATATACAGCATTTACAAATCCACATCCAAAAGCTGCCAGTATTCTACCAAGGGTTGAAATCAGTGAAACATGAGTTATAGCGTGAGTCTTTCAAGTAAACTGTTACTGCAGCATGGCAATATTAAACTGTTGATAACAACCATGGTAAAGAGAAGTAAATCATGTACTACTGCTTCATGGAGGTAGTAAGTGCTTGACCGGAAGGTCATCTATCACACACCAGATATTTTATGTTGTGTAATGTCTCATGAAAAGAAAAATAACATTTTTTGTGTGCAATCAGTTGACAAAGAATTCACATCAGAGTCTTTCTGCATCAGGGATCTATATAGGAAGTGTATTTGCCCCACGATACCTGTGAGTCAGAACAGATGGAACTGTGATCTTATTGTCAACGAGGTCATTGTTTCCGACTCAATGCCCAAGGTCTTGATCTGGATCTTGGTCAGAGCCTAGTTTTGGTTTGGGTCTCAAGAGCATTTATATACATATGGTCTTGGTCTGGAGAGCTTTAGTCGTGACTCCATCCAAATATTCACTCCATCTCTACATCACTCCCACCCAGTGCCCCATCACCAATGACATTAGTGACCCGATGATGACGATGATGCTGTTATAGATGGGCCCACTGGATGCTCCATAGTAGTACCCCATATCCCCAGAGCCCTCTGGACCTTCATAGCCACCAGGCCTGGGGCCATACCCTCCAGCTCTGGGGTACCCCCCATAGCCTCCTCCATAGCCTCCATAACCACCTCCATAACCTCCTCCATAACCCCCATATCCTCCTCCGTAGCCAGGACGACTCAACGCACTGCCCAGCATTGCTCCCCCCACGGCACCAGCAGCAGCAGCCCCTGCCATCTTCCCCGCACTGGAGCCACCACTCTGGGCAGGCATTGGTCGGTATGCCTGTCCACTCGAGGATGGCATTGGTCGGTATCCCGTGCCTCCACCTTGACGAGGGTAACCCCCACGGCTACTACCGCCCCACCCCCCACCGAAGCCCCCACTACGACCGAAGCCCCCACCACGGCGAGCCTCTGAGGTGGGGCAGACGGTTGCTAGGAGCAACAGGCAGGTTGCCACAGTGAGGAGAAGTCTCCGTTGGCCAACAATCCTCATTCTCTGTGAAAACAAGATCATGAACAGTTTGTGATTGATGAGAATATCCCACATTTCCACTCGAGCGCTGGGTCATTATCAAGACAAGAACAAGACATGATCATGACTGTGTGTGAAGTGGGATAACCCTACGAGCTAATCCAGTGTCAGTTAGGATTTAAACCACCTGTGGGTTAACTGGGTTGATTGACAAGGGAAAGCTGATCCAGACCTGTGTTTAGTGTCAGCTGCAAGCCTTAAGACCCACACAGTGATGTAATGCCTGCATTCATCAGCAAGTCTGGATAGTCTGTCCAGTGATTTGTACAGTGGAACATAACATACACACACGTTTGAGTATGGTAGAACACAACGTACACACACACTAACGCACTAAAGTTTTCGTCACTGCAGGCTTTGAGAATGTGCTAAGTAAAGGTTATTTTTACGCTAGAGACAAATTAAGTGCAGGGCAGAGTGAGCTGCGGCTGCTAATCCAGCTTTGACAGAAGAGTGTTACACGAGCTGTGAGAAGTCAACACACAATAGCATAGATAAGATCTAACAACTCAACATAGGATTTAAGTCTTCAGTGGATTGACAAGTCAGTATATAAACTCAGGTTGGTACGAACTCTGGTTCTAGTCTAGTACGAAAAACAACGAGGGGATTAAAGGGAGAGTTTCTACTGTCAACATTTTTTCTCTTAACTCTTTTTTGATGCGAGATGACAATAGTCCTTGTCAATCCCCTTTTTTTGTGTTTCAAAACCTAAGAGATACATGTTCTACTTGGTCAGGAGATGACCACTAGACCAATGCCATAACAGATTAACTTCACAAGTACCATGTTACTACATCTCAATAATGGTCATATGGTTTTTACCTCCATAATCTCTCATTTCTCTACCTCTCATCTCTCTGTGCATCTCTCTCCCCTGTCTCGGTCTCTCTTACTCAGACCTCTTTACCACTAATCTGTCCTCCCTAAGATTGTTTGTCTGTCCTCCTCTCTCCCCATCATCATCACACAGCATTACAGTGTAATCTGTGTCCTTGGCGCCAAGACTATCTTTATCCCTGAACCTTTTGTCTGTAGATAAATCCAAAACAGTAGCGTTCCAGTTTCCAAGATTACCTACATTGTTCATTAGAGATCAGTGGAGGCTGGTGAGAAGGGCTATAGGAGGATGGGCTCCATCTTGGCTGGGATAGAATCAATGGAACAGTATCAAACATATAGAAACCACATGTTTAAGCCCATCCTCCTATAGCTCCACCCACCAGCCTCCACTGGTAGATATTATTTCAGAAAACGGAGAGTTCTATAACTTCCCTCCTGGTTCATTCAGAAAACAGAGAGTTCTAGAACACCCCTCCTGGTTCATACAGAACACGGAGATCTATAACTTCCCTCCGGGTTCATTCAGAAAACAGAGAGTTCTAGAACACCCCTCCTGGTTCATACAGAACACGGAGATCTATAACCTCCCTCCGGGTTCATTCAGAAAACAGAGAGTTCTAGAACACCCCTCCTGGTTCATACAGAACACGGAGATCTATAACTTCCCCCTGGGTTCATTCAGAAAACAGAGAGTTCTAGAACACCCCTCCTGGTTCATACAGAACACGGAGATCTATAACTTCCCTCCGGGTTCATTCAGAAAACAGAGTTCTTGAAAGTTGTAAATGTAATCCTTTTTCATTCAAAAAAAGAGAATTATTTTCTAAAATATTGCTCATACTTCACACATTGTATGAGTTTGGACAGATCTTAATAGTTTGTCTTTAGCCTCTTAATGATCCAATTCTGATTGTTTACTAACTTGATCTGGGCAGCTCTACATAGCTTTTGGTAACTGTTTAGGCATGGTGTAAATGTCTATGTAAAACTCTTTAGACTAACATTTGACCACTATAGAATTAGTTATACAGGATACAACTGGGTCAAACATTGGCAAATAACACTATTGACACACGTGATGTACCTGCATTAATGCATCTTGGTATTTGTATTTTCCAAATCCCAGATAACAGTTACAGGATGCTACATCATCAATAACACAGATTTAAACATCTCTAGAAATGACAGAAGGATAACAATAACGTACATTTGACTGCAAAGCTAAAAGCAGCAGTGAGAGTTGAAACTCTTACCTGTAGAAGTTGACAAAGAGCTGAGGAAAATCACAGATGTGTCAAGAGGATGTCCGTTGCTTGTTCTGTTGTCCTTTTGGCTCTCTCCTTTGTGTGTGTGATCGTCAGGGATTCCTGTGACTGTCTGGGAGAGAGAGAGTGTGGGACGGGTCTCTTCAACCTCCAAATGGTCTCAGCCAGGTAGAGAGGGGATCTATCTCTGACCTCCTCATTGGCTGAGCAGGATAAACAAATGATGCTCATCCCTGCTAACACTGTAGTGTTACAGTAAGCCCATGCCCCAACAACACAGAAATACCTGCAAACTTAGCAGTACACTTAGCCAAAGAGAGCCTGTGTGTGTGTGTGTGTGTGTGTCTCAGCACCTAACCCACCAACAGAGTAGATACTCAAAAAACGACCTCTGTGTGTGTTTAACCTGCAGTTACTGCAAGCCTACCAAAACATACAGCAATAATACAGAGTAATATCATACAGCTTTGTATTAAGTAAGTATTATACAACCAGGATAATAAATAATAATAAATAATCATTCTTGTAAAAAGCTACATTTCTAAATAGTGGCATGTGCCTTTGAAGAGAGAGTCAGAATGCAACATTAAAACAGCTAACATATTTTATTATGAAATAAATGGTGTCAGTCTTGAAAGAGCCATAGAAATGGAAAGGACAGACATACATGCACACACACACACACGCTCACACTCGCTCACAGACAATATACAGCAACCTTTTAAAAGCTGAGGGTAGATATAGGTGTAATAGAATTGTTGTACCACATCTCAAAGTACTGTATACAGTCATACACACGCACATTGTCACACAGATCAATATCTACCAGGAAAGTAAGTACTGCTTCAGACACACAAACACAAACACAAACACACACACAAAACATTCCCTCGTTTGAGCTATTGTAGTTGATTCATCATGTACATAATTCACAATCTTAAGGAACTCTGGTCCTCTCTATGTTTTGTGCTTCAGTCTCTAGCTATGCTAGTAGAGCAGACACACCGGTCATATCACACTATACTACACTATGTGATTATAACCCTGGCATGACCCTGGTATGGGGTGGCAGGTAGCCTAGTGGTTAGAGCATTGGTCCAGTAACTGAAAGGTTGCTGGATCGAATCCCCGAGCTGACAAGGTAAAAATCCATTGTTCTACCCCTGAACAAGGCAGTTAACCCACTGTTCCCGGTAGGCCGTCATTGTAAATAAGAATTAGTTCTTAACTAACTTGCCTAGTTAAATAAAGGTAAGAAAAAAAACTACACAGGTAGCAGAAATACATGTTTTTTCCATTCCACTAGAATTGGTTAGGAGACAGTTTTAGATTAACTGTGGCAAGAACAGTCATGAAGTTACATTACAGTTCCTGCCTCTGTAGAGCTGATCATGGAGATAGTACTGTACCACACTTGTGTGACAGGCATGTTTCAACACCACATACTGTCACAGGACAGGAGTCATACAACCCCCCTACCGACTGACTGGGTGGGTGAGAATCTCATCTAGTGTGGGATGCCACTCTTGAGTCTAAGGCAGGTTCTGGTTTGGAGAGGGAGATCAGTTATCTGCAGGTGGCAAAATGGGGCTTTGGCCAAAAATAGAAAATACAAATATGCAAGGAGAGAGAGGTAGAGAGAATAATGGATAGAAAGAGATAGATATATCTAACTCAGTAGAACTAAGAAAGAGATTTAGATGTGCTTTAGGTTATTTTGCATCTGAGTGGTATAGGACATGGGACAGTCTAAAATGCCCCATACAGACCCACAAGAGAAAAGTGCCAAACCTTACCTTCATTATTAACCATTATTATTGCTGATATGGATACAGTTAATATGCAGATATCACGACAGAGAGGCAGGTGTGTCAGAGAGGGATTGGGACAGCAAGGAGGATATGTACTGTTTGTTCATGGTATGGACGGAAAGAGCAGACATCATGTTTCATAATGACCCCAACCTCAACTTAGGAAGTTACCACACACAACCCAGCTCACAGAATTAGTACACTGTCCCTATAGAGGTCTTGGAAGAGATTAAAGCGAGGTTAGAATGGATGCCTCTCCCCGGGGTGGCTCAGGGTCACTCCTGTTTGGGGCTTGGGATGGCATCTGGGGTTGGGAGGGGTAGCTAAGGAGGTCAAGGAGATTTTGGGAAGATCTGGTGTTCCCTCCCTAGACCGGGTCACATACAGGCAGTCCCCTCAGGAAGACAACGCAGCTGCTTCTCAATGATACACCGCAGAAATGTATACCTAGAGATAGAGAGCGAGAGCAAGTAAGAGAGAGAGAGAGAGAGAGAGAGAGAGGGAGGGAGGGAAGAGAATGAGACATAAATACACAGTACATGACACCATAAACACAGCCGTTCAGGGGAGGTAGGTAGATGTTGCTGGCACCTCACCTGCTCCTGAGTTTCTGCACCTCCCGGTCCTCTTCCTCCTTCAGCTTGGTGATGAAACTCTGCAGCACTGGCATCTCAAACTTAATATACTGCGCCACCTGGTTGGGAGGAGGAAGAAATGCAATTACAAACACAGACTTGGCCTGAACCCTCAAGTCACAATACTGTAATAATAACAATTACATAAAGGATGTCATACAGTCACAATAGCTTATTTCAGTTTATGGGCAGTGACTTCACACTGTCAAGCCGGTGGCAAGTCATTGTTGAGGACAACTAATTGGCTTGGCTTGCAGACCCCTAAGCTGCTTAACTTACGGTAAGTAAATTATGGTTTTGGATTGACTCTGGACTGTGTTATGGTAAAAGGTCTATTTAAATTCTAGTCTAGTGCATAAATAGCCCACTGCAGGTTATATTGAACTGAGCCCTTTTGTAATAGATAAGGGGACATACAGAATATTCCATTCTGAGGACGTGATTAAGTTTGTGTGTACTAAGAAGTGGGGAATGATTTAGCAGTTACACAGTGGTATGTAGGCGAGGAATGATTTGGCAGTTATACATTAGCAGTCTTACATCATAGGTGACTTCCTCTCCCAGGTCCTGCTCCATTAGGAAGATTCTGCTGACCTGTTCACACGGACCCTGAAGCACACGCAGCACCAGGGGGTAGTCACTGCGCTTCAGCTTTGCACGCTCTGAAAGAAGAAACATTGTCAAACTTTCACTGCATTACAACGGGTGTGCTTAAGTTACGCTAGTAGATTGCCATGCTTTGCCACAGAGCTGCAGCACTCTCATACCCATACGCACACGCCCACAAAAACAGTTAATAATGCATACTCTACTCTAGGATAAACACAGACATTGCTCACATTGACCCTGTGAAAGGGAGAACGTGATTCAGCTTCACACTCTGTGACAGACACAGAACCACATGACACCGCACTCACTCACCCCCGCTGGTGTGTACAAGGTACAGCGCAAAGTCATCTGGGCTGTTCTCAATCTTGAACTTGTTAAGTAGCACTCGTAGCACCTGGGGCGTTGTCATACAACTGTTGATCCGCACGTTAGTAACTGAACCATACGCTGGAGTGAAGACTGCAGTCTAAAGGGGCGATGGGGGGAGCACAATTATGAGAAGGGGAGAGGAATGAGAGAGAGAGAGAGAGAGAGAGAGAGAAAATGAATGTATTTGTCGTATTATGTTGTCGTTGTAATAGTGTGTAGCTGCAGTATTATGGTGTGTGTGTGTGTGTGTGCGCGCGCATGGGTACCTTGTAATTGTAGAAGTGTCCATTGATGGAGAAACGGTGTCGTCGTATCCTCCTCTGGTCGCTAGGCGACCGGCGCTGGGCCTTCCTCAGAAACCCGGCATCGCTCTTCGTCCTCAGCAGCTGGGCGGAGCGCTCATATTCCTCTGTCCAACCAGAGCATAGAGATAGGAGAAAGGGGAGGAGTCAGACAATCACGTTCCTATGAATGTCACAGAATGTTCTAAAAATGTATTGTGTTGAACAGACATGGCTATCTAATGTAGGATAAATAATTGAGTTATCCATAATAACATGCTGAAGGTTTTCAGATTAGTCTTCTATAAGATCCACCTTCTTCCTCATCCGCCTTCACAATACTGTCCTCGGATTGGCTCTCGTGCTCTGTCACTTCTATGTTGGGCAGGGTCTGCTGGGTATCTTCACTGCTATTGACATAGAGAAAACAGGAATATTCCCATATTTAATAGCTTGACATTATTTATGACACATTATCTTCTCTTCAAAGTTGTTCTACATCAAAGTGTAAATGAGACGGGTAGAGGAACAGTGAAATATGGTCTCTATGTAATCATTAGTGCCTGTCACTTATCCAGAATTTATTCACATGACTTGAATAAAATATTTTATATTTTGCGGTAAGCAAATTGGAGTGGGTCAAGGGTGTCAGGTAGGGTGGAGGTGATATGGTCCTTGACTAGTCTCTCAAAGCACTTCATGATGACGGATGTGAGTGCTACGGGGCGGTAGTCGTTTGTGTGGTCAAAGTAAACAAAAAACCCTATATCTAGGTCGCCGTAACCCACCCTGGTTAGAATAAAGAGATATCAATATGGCCATGGTATCAGGACATACTGTATTAACAAAAAGATACACCCTTGGTAAAAACATAGACCTTTTATACATACAGTACGTAGTACGTTTCTATATGTTGCCTTGGTATGGTAACCAGAGCTCACTCCCTACCTCTGATTATCCAGGGCACAGCCGGAGTGCCAGGATGTAGACGAGGGGGGAGGTCTGATTCGCTCGTGATCGTCCTGCATCTGCAAACTGATAGGCCGACGCAGGCCCCAGGAGATATTCAGCAAGCCCTCCACGATCAGCTCCCCTTCCTCCTGTAGAGACAGAGTTACCATAATCAATAAACACACACACAGACAGTTATTACCCCTTTGGGGCAGGGTGAATTATTGAACAGAGTCAGTTTGTGGTAAATTATACAGCAAAGTAATATGAGAGAGAGAGACGCACCTCTCTGTGTCTCAACTGCAGGTTCTGTCCTTCATAATAGAGGTTGTAGGTTTTGAGGTGGGACAGGACTGTTGCCCTGAAGACAGAAGTACATTATTCTTGACAACAATTTATTACTTTACATACATTAATATGATACTTTTTGTTATTACTACACACGCCTGAACACACTCTGTTTGTGTGTGTGTGTGTCAAATCAAATTTTATTTGTCACATACACATGGTTAGCAGATGTTAATGTGAGTGTAGCGAAATGCTTGTGCTTCTAGTTCCGACAATGCAGTAGGCGTGCGTGGCCACGCAGTCGTGGGTGAACAGGGAGTACAGGAGAGGGCTCAGAACGCACCCTTGTGGGGCCCCAGTGTTGAGGATCAGCGGGGTGGAGATGTTGTTACCTACCCTCACCACCTGGGGGCGGTCCGTCAGGAAGTCCAGTACCCAGTTGCACAGGGCGGGGTCGAGACCCAGGGTGTCGAGCTTGATGACGAGTTTGGAGGGTACTATGGTGTTAAATGCTGAGCTGTGTGTGTGTGTGTGTGTGTGTGTGTGTGTGTGTGTGTGTGTGTGTGTGTGTGTGTGTGTGTGAGTGTGTGAGTGTGTGTGTGTGAGTGAGTGTGTGTATGGCATACTTGCTGATGAACTTGTTGTCTCCAATCTGAACCCCATCCTGCATGTTATCCATTCTCAGTCAGCATGAGAGGAGCTAGAGAGAGTGTGAGAGAGAGAAAGAGAGAAATTGTGATCAGATGCTTTTAAACATTAATGTGGATAGATACTGAAGACCAATAGATGGAGACAGAAGTTAAAGTTTGGTCGCAAATGGGTCTTCCAAATGGACAATGACCCAAAGCATACTTCCAAAGTTGTGGCAAAATGGCTTAAGGACAACAGAGTCAAGGTATTTGAGTGGCCATCACAAAGCCCTGACCTCAATCCTATAGAAAATGTGTGGGCAGAACTGAAAAAGCGTGTGCGAGCAAGGAGGCCTACAAACGTTTGACCCAAGTTAAACAATTTAAAGGGAATGCTACCAAAAACTAATTGAGTGAATGTAAAAAATAAAAATGTGATGAAATAAAAGCTGAAACTCTACTATTATCCTGACATTTCACATTCTTAAAATAAAGTGGTGATCCTAACTGACCTAAGACAGGGAATGTTTACTAGGATTACATTTAAATGTACTTGGCTAAGGTGTATGTAAACTTCCGACTTCAACTGTAGCTAGTTAGCTGCATCTTTTAGCCAGCCAGTTTATATGCAGGGTTAATGTTGTTCTCTCTGCTATGCCAGCTCAGACTAGAGGTCGACCGATTAATCGGAATGGCCGATTAATTAGGGCCGATTTCAAGTTTTCATAACAATCGGAAATCTGTATTTTTGGGCGCCGATTTAATTATTTTTATTTTATTTATACCTTTATTTAACTAGGCAAGTCAGTTAAGAACACGTTCTTATTTTCAATGACGGCCTAGGAACAGTGGGTTAACTGCCTCGTTCAGGGGCAGAAAGACATATTTTCACCTTGTCAGCTCGGGGGATCCAATCTTGCAACCTTACAGTTAACTAGTCCAACGCGATAACGACCTGCCTCTCTCTCGTTGCACTCGACAAGGAGACTGCCTGTTACGCGAATGCAGTAAGCCAAGGTAAGTTGCTAGCTCGCATTAAACGTATCTTAGAAAAAACAATCAATCAGAATCACTAGTTAACTACACATGGTTGATATGTTACTAGATATTAGATAGTGTCCTGCGTTGCATATAATCTGACTGAGCATACAAGTATCTAAGTATCTGACTGAGCGGCGGTAGGCAGAAGCAGGCGCGTAAACATTCATTCAAACAGCATTTTCGTGCGTTTTGCCAGCAGCTCTTCGCTGTGCGTCAAGCATTGCACTGTTTATGACTTCAAGCCTATCAACTCCCGAGATGAAGCTGGTGTAACCGATGTGAAATGGCTAGCTAGTTAGCGCGCGCTAATAGCGTTTCAAAAGTCACTCGCTCTGAGCCTTCTAGTAGTTGTTCCCCTTGCTCTGCATGGGTAACGCTGCTACAATGGTGGCTGTTGTCGTTGTGTTGCTGGTTTGAGCCCAGGGAGGAGCGAGGAGAGGGACGAAAGCTATACTGTTACACTGGCAATACTAAAGTGCCTATAAGAACATCTAATAGACAAAGGTTAATGAAATACAAATGGTATAGAGGGAAATAGTCCTATAATTCCTATAATAACTACAACCTAAAACTTCCTACCTGGGAATATTGAAGACTCATGTTAAAAGGAACCACCAGCTTTCATATGTTCTCATGTTCTGAGCAAGGAACTGAAACGTTAGCTTTCTTATATTGCACATATTGCATTTTTACTTTCTTCTCCATCACTTTGTTTTTGCATTATTTAAACCAAATTGAACATGTTTCATTGTTTACTTGAGGCTAAATTTATTTTATTGGTGTAAGTTAAAATAAGTGTTCCTTCAGTATTGTTGTAATTATTACAAATAAATTTAATAAAAATAGTCAGATTAATCGGCATCGGCTTTTTTGGTCCTCCAATAATCGGCATCGGCGTTGAAAAATCATAATCGGTTGACCTCTAGCTCAGACCCATGTGATATGGGTCTGTGAGTTTTTATGGCTCCTTTTCCTGGTGTGACTCGACAAACTGTCTCTGTGACACAAGTCTCTGTCAGTGTGAGATGGAGGACACAATCTCTCTCTCTTCCTCTTTGCCTCCTCCTCTCCCATCTGTCTAAAACACACCGCACACAGAAAACCACTAGCACACACGGAAGCTTCCATGGTGACCATCACACAAACAGATGTTAATTTATTATGGCATGCTGCCAGCACCCTCACATGTTTCCTTCCTGCCCAGCTGAAATTGTGTGTGTATGTTAGGGGGCAGCACAGAAGCTTCCAGATGGACAAGAACAGGTGCATGAATCATTTCAGTTGCACACACAGTGTCTCAGCCTTGTCCCAGGTACCAGCAAGCTAAGTTCCTCCTCCTTGAAAGACCTCTTAAATCACTGCCATTAGCACATACACTGGGTAGCATAACAGTGTGGGTTAGAGTGTATCTTGCTACAACTACTGTGGCAGGCTACCTCACTATTTCATTGCTGAAATAGTGTGTGTTTGTGTGCGTGTGTATAAGGCCGCTGTGTGGCTTACCGTGCTAAGATCTGTATGATGCTGGTAGGCCAGGAAAGAGAGAGATCCGCTAGCTGCACAAACACACAATAAGTTAGTCCTCAGGGTCCAGTCAGAGGAGTTTACCTGAAGACAGCCAGGCAGGAGCCCAATGAAGCTACTGTGTCCTTTCTGTGGAGGAGAGTGAGAGTTCAGCACTAAGTGTGGCTCTTCAGAGTCTGTCTCAGTGGCTGTGTACCCAGGGTAGATGACCCAGTGCCTCAGTCTAAGGCTTCAGTGTGTTTGTAAGAGAAAGGGGAGAGGCGATGGAGAGAGCACCAGAGTGGCGGTTGAAGGGGCTAGTTAAAAGGAAGCGCTCCCCATCCGCTAATCTCTTCCTCCTTCAGAGCCTCAGTCACAGCGGAAACTGACGCTGCCGCTCTGACATGAGTGAGACTTCCTCAATTCAAACTACAGACATGAAATATGATATCGCTCTCTCACATACATACACACACACACCACACACGCATGGAGAAAGGCACCAACACACACACAAAAACACACACAGCTTCTCTCTGAAAGGCTCACACGTACCCCCATATACAGACAGAGAGGAATTGAGAGGTACGAAGCAACAGACAACAACCACACCATACCTCAGGTGTCCAGCTAACACCTCACAACCATAAACACATTTAATGATTGGTATTACATTTTTCATATGGTCACAATCAACCCACACACCATGCAGCATTATCAATATTTCAGCACCTACATTAGGCCCTGTCAGGCACCACTGAACAACACAATAGGAGACATTAGCTTTTAAAGGTCCAATGCTGCTATTTTTATCTCAATGTCAAATCATTTCTGGGTAATAATTAAATACCTTACTGTGACTGTTTTAAATAACAAAAATTTAAAACAAACTAAAATAGCTTCTTAGCAAAGAGCAATTTCTCAAGCAATAATTTAGCTAGGACTGTCTGGAGTGGGAAGGGGAAAATTGAAAACTAGCTGTTATTGGGAGAGACGTTTGGAACTCTATTAACAAATTTGGAACTCTCTATTAACCAGGCAGGCCAAAACTCCATCCCACCAAAGCAGGC
This sequence comes from Oncorhynchus kisutch, assembly GCF_002021735.2. Classification (NCBI taxonomy): domain Eukaryota; kingdom Metazoa; phylum Chordata; class Actinopteri; order Salmoniformes; family Salmonidae; genus Oncorhynchus; species Oncorhynchus kisutch. The sequence continues at coordinate 34,045,577 of NC_034176.2, forward strand.
TGAAATGTCAGGCGTTCTTTTCAAATAGCTCATATACTAAAAGGCCATTTTTGTCGTAATCACAATATTATTCCAAACTCATAGTGTGGAAATATACAATGCCTTCAGAAAATATTCGTACCCTTTGACTTTTTGATGTATTACAGTCTGAATTCAAAATGGATCTGCACACAATACCCCAAAATGACAAAGTGAAAACATATTTTTAGCCATTTATGCAAATGCATTCAAAATGAAATACCTCATTTACATAAGTATTCACACCCCTGAGTCAATACATGTTAGAATTACCTTTGGCAGCGATTACAGCTGTGAGTCTTTCTGGGTAAGTCTAAGAGCTTTGCACACCTGGATTGTACAGTATTTGCACATTATCCTTTTAAAAATCCTTCAAGCTCTGTCAAGTTGGATATTGATCATCGCAAAAAAGCCATTTCCAAGTCTTGCCATAGATTTTCAAGCTGATTTAAGTCAAAACTGTAACTATGCCACTCAGGAACAGTCAATGTCATCTTGGGAAGCAACTCCAGTGTATATTTGGCCTTGTATTTTAGGTTATTGTCCTAAAATACATTTTTGACTGCACTGGGCATTTAATACCAAGACCAGGGATGGGTGGCTGTGGCTCAGTCCTTGAGGGCGGAAGTATGTTGGTCCAAGCCTTCTTGTATGTTGGTATGTTAGGAATAGGAATAGGACCCACTACTGGTATGTTGTTTAAGACTGGACTGTGGCCCAAGAAACCTCTAAAAGGCTTTGGAGTTTAAGACTGGACATGTGGGAACCCCTGGTCTAGCCTGGCAGTTCTACATCAATAATGAAACCTAGATCGAAAATCTTGCGTAACTGCATCAGCTACTTTATGTTACGTACATCTGTCCACTAGAGATTAATAATGATGTGTCTACACTGACACACTACTTCTGATCTGTCTCAATTGAGTCTTTCTGCTGCTTGCAGAAAACGTATCATGCCTGTTGTTTTGGGGGGAAACGACCGTCCGTACCAAAAAACAGACAAATTGACCCAACATTGACCCAGGCTAGCTCAGGCTATGGCTCTGTGTTCTGTTCTGCATTCCTGCTGGGATGATGGATTTTGGGATAATGTGAACTGTTCTGTCTGGATGGGGCTCCAAAAATAGCCCCCCCGGTCTTCCCCTCCCTCCGCATTCCCTTGAATCCTTCTCTACAACAACCACAGCAACCAAGCCTGTCTCTCTCTCTCTCCTCCACCCTTAAACAACCACAGCAGCCAAGTCAGCATACCTCTCCTCCTCCACCCCTTACCAACCACAGCAGCCAAGCCTGTCTCTCTCTAGTCTAAGCATTGCTCTCTCTTCCTCCCTCTTTCCGCACAATTATAGTGCCTTCAGAAAGAATTCACACCCCTTGACTTTTTCCACATTTTGTTATGTTACAGCCTGAATTTAAAATGTATTAAATGTAGATGTTTTGTCACTGGCCTACACACAATAAATCAAATCAAATTGTATTTGTCACATACACATGGTTAGCAGATGTTAATGCGAGTGTAGCAAAATGCTTGTGCTTCTAGTTCCGACAATGCAGTAATAACCAACAAGTAATCTAGCTAACAATTCCAAAACTACTACCTTATAGACACAAGTATAAGGGGATAAAGAATATGTACATAAAGATATATGAATGAGTGATGGTACAGAGCGGTATAGGCAAGATACAGTAGATGGTATTGAGTACAGTATATACATATGAGATGAGTATGTAAACAAAGTGGCATAGTTAAAGTGGCTAGTGATACATGTATTACATAAAGATGCAGTAGATGATATAGAGTACAGTATATACGTATACATATGAGATGAATAATGTAGGGTATGTAAACATTATATTAGGTAGCATTGTTTAAAGTGGCTAGTGATATATTTTACATAATTTCCCATTATTAAAGTGGCTGGAGTTGAGTCAGTGTGTTGGCAGCAGCCACTCAATGTTAGTGGTGGCTGTTTAACAGTCTGATGGCCTTGAGATAGAAGCTGTTTTTCAGTCTCTCGGTCCCAGCTTTGATGCACCTGTACTGACCTCGCCTTCTGGATGATAGCGGGGTGAACAGGCAGTGGTTCGGGTGGTTGTTGTCCTTGATGATCTTTATGGCCTTCCTGTGACATCGGGTGGTGTAGGTGTCCTGGAGGGCAGGTAGTTTGCCCCCGGTGATGCGTTGTGCAGACCTCACTACCCTCTGGAGCGCCTTACGGTTGTGGGCGGAGCAGTTGCCGTACCAGGCGGTGATACAGCCCGACAGGATGCTCTCGATTGTGCATCTGTAGAAGTTTGTGAGTGCTTTTGGTGACAAGCTGAATTTCTTCAGCCTCCTGAGGTTGAAGAGGCGTTGCTGCGCCTTCTTCACGATGCTGTCTGTGTGGGTGGACCAATTCAGTTTGTCTGTGATGTGTACGCCGAGGAACTTAAAACTTACTACGCTCTCCACTACTGTTCCATCGATGTGGATAGGGGGGTGTTCCCTCTGCTGTTTCCTGAAGTCCACAATCATCTCCTTAGTTTTGTTGACGTTGAGTGTGAGGTTATTTTCCTGACACCACACTCCGAGGGCCCTCACCTCCTCCCTGTAGGCCGTCTCGTCGTTGTTGGTAATCAAGCCTACCACTGTTGTGTCGTCCGCAAACTTGATGATTGAGTTGGAGGCGTGCGTGGCCACGCAGTCGTGGGTGAACAGGGAGTACAGGAGAGGGCTCAGAACGCACCCTTGTGGGGCCCCAGTGTTGAGGATCAGCGGGGTGGAGATGTTGTTGCCTACCCTCACCACCTGGGGGCGGCCCGTCAGGAAGTCCAGTACCCAGTTGCACAGGGCGGGGTCGAGACCCAGGGTCTCGAGCTTGATGACGAGCTTGGAGGTCACTATGGTGTTAAATGCCGAGCTGTAGTCGATGAACAGCATTCTCACATAGGTATTCCTCTTGTCCAGATGGGTTAGGGCAGTGTGCAGTGTGGTTGAGATTGCATCGTCTGTGGACCTATTTGGGCGGTAAGCAAATTGGAGTGGGTCTAGGGTGTCAGGTAGGGTGGATGTGATATGGTCCTTGACTAGTCTCTCAAAGCACTTCATGATGACGGAAGTGAGTGCTACGGGGCGGTAGTCGTTTAGCTCAGTTACCTTAGCTTTCTTGGGAACAGGAACAATGGTGGCCCTCTTGAAGCATGTGGGAACAACAGACTGGGATAGGGATTGATTGAATATGTCCGTAAACACACCAGCCAGCTGGTCTGCGCATGCTCTGAGGGCGCGGCTGGGGATGCCGTCTGGGCCTGCAGCCTTGCGAGGGTTGACACGTTTAAATGTTTTCCTCACGTCGGCTGCAGTGAAGGAGAGTCCGCATGTTATGGTTGCGGGCCGTGTCAGTGGCACTGTATTGTCCTCAAAGCGGGCAAAAAAGTTATTTAGTCTGCCTGGGAGCAAGACATCCTGGTCCGTGACGGGGCTGGTTTTCTTTTTGTAATCCGTGATTGACTGTAGACCCTGCCACATACCTCTTGTGTCTGAGCCGTTGAATTGAGATTCTACTTTGTCTCTATACTGACGCTTAGCTTGTTTGATTGCCTTGCGGAGGGCATAGCTACACTGTTTGTATTCGGTCATGTTTCCGGTCACCTTGCCCTGATTAAAAGCAGTGGTTCGCGCTTTCAGTTTCACGCGAATGCTGCCATCAATCCACGGTTTCTGGTTTGGGAATGTTTTAATCGTTGCTATGGGAACGACATTTTCAACGCACGTTCTAATGAACTCGCTCTCCGAATCAGCGTATTCGTCGATGTTGTTGTTTGATACCACAATGTCAAAGTGGAATTATATTTTTTTAATTGTTACAAATTTATTAGAAATGAAAAGCTGAAATGTCTTGAGTCGATAAGTATTCAACCCCTTTGTTATGGCAAGCCTTAATAAAGTTAAAACGTTTATGGCTTGGGGGCAGTATTTCAACGTCTGGATGAGAAGCATACCCAAAGTAAACTGCCTGTTACTCAGAAGCCCAGAAGCTAGGATATGCATATAATTGGTAGATTTGGATAGAAGGCACTCTAAAGTTTCCAAAACTGTTAAAATAATGTATGTGAGTATAAGAGAACTGATATGGCAGGCAAAAACCTGAGGAAAATTCATCCAGGAAGTGGGATTTTTTGATGCGGGTATTTTCAATTGAATGCCTATAGAGTATCTAATGGGTTAGGACCCAGATTGCCGTTCCTATGGTTTCCACTTGATGTCAGTCTTTAGACATTGTTTCAGGCTTGTTTTCTGAAAAATGAAGAAGAATGAGACCTTTCTGTCAGTGGACTGTAGAATCATGCAGTGCTGGTTTGCGCGTGTGACCGAGTGCACGCCCTTCGTTGTTTTTCCTTTCTATTGAATATGCTATTGTCCGGTTGAAATATAATTGATTATTTAGACAATTGACAACCTGACGATTAATTATAAACATCGTCTGACATGTTTCGACGAACTTTACCGGTACTATTAGGATGTATTCGTCTGCATGTTTTGACCGCCTTTGAGCCAGTGGATTACTGAACAAAACGTGCCATCAAAAACTGAGTTTATGGGATATAAAGAGGGACTTTATCGAACAAAACAAACATTTATTGTGTAGCTGGGACTCTTGTGACTGCAACCATATGAAGATCTTCAAAGGTAAGTGATTAATTTTATTGCTATTTCTGACTTTTGTAATTCCTTTACTTGGTTGTAAAATGTTTGTATGCTTTTGTACGTGGGGCGAAGTCCTCATATAATTGCATAGTATGCTTTCTCCGTAAAGCCTTTTTGAAATCTGACAAAGTGGCTGGATTAACAAGAAGTTAATCTTTAAACCGATGTATAACACTTGTATTTTTTATGAATGTTTATTATGACTATTTCTGTATTTTGAATTTGGCGCTCTGCAATTTCACCGGATGTTGTCAAGGTGGGTAGCTAGCGGAACGCCTGCACCAGAAAGGTTAAGGAGTAAAAATGTGCACTCACTCTGTGTGCAATAATAGTGTTTAACACGATTTTGGAATGACTACCTCATCTCTGTACCCCACACATACAATTATCTGAAAGCCCCTCAGTTGAGCAGTGAATTTCAAAGACATATTCCACCAAAAAGACCAGGGAGGTTTTCCAATGCCTCGCAAAGAAGGGCACTGAATATTCCTTTGAGCATGGTAAAGTTATTAATTACACTTTGGAAGGTACAGGATAGCAGGCAGGCTCAGGGTCAGGTCTGGCAGAGGGGTCAAAGCCGGGAAAAACTAGAAAACAGGAACTAAGACAAGACAGGAGCAAGAGAGAAAATGCTGGTAGGTTCTACGAACAAAACGAACTGGCAACAGACAAACAAGCATAAATACACAGGGGATAACAGGGAAGATAGGTGACACCTGAAGGGGGGTGGAGACAAGCACAAAGACAGGTGAAACAGATCAGGGTGTGACAGTACCCCCCCTCCTCAAGGGATGCCACATGGCATCTTGGCTTCAGCGGGTGTAGCCGCGGGTCTATAGCGGCATGCCAGCGCATCTGGCTTGACCTTCTTGGATACTGGTCAGTGCTGCGGAGGTCCTGGTACTCCGCGGGGCTGGTGGAGAGGATCGGCGCAATTTCCAAGCCCCCAGGAAGACGTCCCGGGGTAGGCAGAGCTGATTTCAGGCAATGAGTGTGGCAGGACGGGCTCCAGCCCACGATGTCACCAGTAGCCCAGTCAATAGAGGGATTGTGTCGCTGGAGCCAAGAGAATCCCAATACCACAGGAACCTGCGGAGACTCAACTAGCAGGAATTGGATCGTCTCGCTGTGGTTCCCTGACAATCATAGGTTGATGGGTGTGGTATGGTGGGTGACCCGGGCCTACAGAGCACCCGTCCAGCACTCTTAACATCCATGGGAACGGAGAGGGGTTGAGTGGGGATGCCCAGCTCGGACGCCAGGGTAACATCCATAAGCCTCACATGGGCCCTAGAGTCGATGAGTATCAGGAGAGACTTGGACTGGTCGCCCCACAGCAGGGTGGGGTGGAGAGGGGGGCGAGTAAGGAGAGAAGAATAATTATCTTTAAGACCCAACAGAGTACTCACTCCAACGAATGAGCTAGGTCTCTTGAAGGGATAGGTAGATACAAAAAGTCTGCGTACGAGTTCGGCTGGAGACAGCCTAGCCTTGCCGAGCTGCATCGGCTCGGGCAGTGGGGAATCGGCAGTCGTTGGAAGCTCTTTGTGGAACTCAGGTAAGCTCGGACTCTCTCGGGGACGTAGATGCCGGGGACTTTCGGAGTTCATCAGATACAAGGTGGGGTCCCTGAGTGAGTGATTAGGGGGGCAAAGGTACAGGACGGCAGGCAGGCAGAGGGATCAAAGCCGGGAAAAACTAGAAAACAGGAACTAAGACGAGACAAGACCAAGGGGGAAATGCTGGTAGGTTCTACGAACAAAACAAACAGAGAACACAGGTATAAATACATAGGGGTGAATGGGGAAGATGGGCGACACCTGGAGGGGGGTGGAGAGAAGCACAAAGACAGGTGAAAAAGATCAGGGCGTGACAGTATGAATACACCCAGTCACTACAAAGATACAGACGTCGTTCCTAACTCAGTTGCCAGAGAGGAAGGAAACCGCTCAGGGATGTCACCATGAGGCCAATGGTAACTTTAAAACATTTATAGAGTTGAATGGCTGTGATAGGAGAAAACTGACATGTGTAGTTACTTCACAATCCTAACCTAAATGACAGAGTGAAAAGAAGGAAGCCTGTATAGAATAAACATATTTGAAAACATGCATCCTGTTGCAGCAAGGCACTACAGTAATACTGCAAAAATTAGGCAAAGCAATTCACTTTTTTCCTGAATGTAAAGTGTTATGTTAGGGGCTAATCCAAAACAACACATTACTGAGTACCACTCTCCATATTTTCAAGCATAGTGGTGGCTGCATCATATTATGGGTATGCTTGTAATCGTTAAGGAATGGGGAGTTTGCTTTCCACCAAACACTGGGAGATGAATTCACCTTTCAGCAGGACAATAGCCTAAAACACAAGGCCAAATCTACACTGGAGTTGCTTACCAAGAAGACAGTGACTCTTCCTGAGCGGCCAAGTCACAGTTTTGACATAAATCTACTTTGAATATCCCTGAAAACGGTTGTCTAGCAATGATCAACACAGAGATTGAATCCAGGTGTGCAAAGCTCTGAGACTTGCCCAGAATGACTCACAGCTGTAATTGCTGCCAAGGGTGCTTCTACAAAGTATTGACTCAGGGGTGTGAGTACTTACGTAAATGAGATATTTCTGTATTTCATTTTCAATACATTTGCTAAAATGTCTAAAAACATGTTTGCACTTTGTCATTATGGGGTATTTGTGTGTAGATGTTTGAAAGATATATATTTAATCAATTTTGAATTCAGTCTGTAACACAACAAAATGTGGAATAAGTCAAGGGGTATGAATACTTTCTCAAGGCACTGTATAAGTTCTGTGGCTCCGAGTGCTATCACCGATAATAAGCCATCATTAAAGTGCTCACCTGCCGTTTATCTAAATGACATTCCAGCACGGCGGGCAGGCAGGTAATTAAGCAGGCTTCAATGCATACGTCTTCAATGCATACGTCTTCAATGCATACGTCTTCAATGCATACGTCTTCAATGCATACGTCTTCAATGCATACGTCTTCAGCAGCAGCCTTCAATAACATAATACAACGTTCACAAATGAATGAACCAGGTGATTCCGCTCAACATAATAGACAAACATAATCTCTAGCGGTCTTTTTTTATGGAGTGCACGTCATAAAAACATTCTATAAAACAGGTTTTCACTTTGTCATTATGAGGTAGTGTGTGTAGACATTTTTTTATACCCATTTTGAATTCCGGCTGTAACACAACAACATGTGGAATAGGTAAAGAGGTATGAATACTATCTGAAGGAAATAAGCTTTATTGGCATGGAAAGCAGGTATAAATATTGGCAAAGCAGAAGAGTTTTAGATTGCTTTCTACTCCCTCTTCTCTTCCCCCTCTCTCTATCCTATCTTTCGCTCTCTTGCGCTGAACTCCTAGTCTATTGCTTCCTTGTTGTAAAATATCTATTCTCATTAGTGCTGTTGTTTCCCTTTGTTTCCTCTTTAACTTGTTTTCCTCCATCCCTTTTACCATTCTCTCTCTGACTCCACCCCCCCTCCCTCCACCTCCCACAGACTGGCACTAATCCACTGACATTAAAACTCCTGACCTCAATTTCCTGACTTCTCTTTCTCTCTCACACACACACACACACACACACACACACACGTTTTGATCTCTTGCCCCTGTCCTCAACTGCTTTAGCCGAAGGGATGAATGCAGGTCCAAACCTCCAGTTCTGTACTCTTCCTGAATTCCTCCCTCTCAACCCCAACTTTGCTCTCCCACTATTGTTCAAATTGTCATAGCAACCCTAAAAACATCTGATGTCTAACAACCAACTCTATCACACAGTGCCAAAGCTTTTGTGTGTGTGTGTTTGTAAATAGACAAGATGCCCCTTCAATCTGGCTCACACCATTATGGTGTCATTAGGCTGGAAAAGGTGCAACACTCACCATAAAACATACTTTGTTTTATTTGACCAGTTTAAAAGATTGACGTTTCGGCCTTCAATGGCCTTCTTCAGAATCACACCACTATTGTGAAATTGTATATGACCTTAGGAAGCACAATAGTCTATTAATCATTTAAGGTACAGGCCAATATTATGAATTCCCTCACAACTTAGTGTGGAAAATATGACCACATGCTTGGACATCCATATCTGAGAGGATCAGTCTCTGGGCACTACCACTGGCCAGTGTGTGTGTGAGTTTGTGTGAGAAGAATCTTAAGTAGCCTATCTGATATTGATGTTATGTAATCTGTCCAGACAGACACATAATGTTTTATAGACTAGCCTACTAAACTGTATAGGCAGAGCCCAGATATGGCTTCTAATCGGTTTCATTTCTGTGCAATGACATAATAAAAACTGGAAAAACATGTGAATTTGTTTCCCAGCAAAAGTATCATTTGGTACTAATTGCTGTTAGTTGAGGGCTAATAGCATTGCATTATCAATGCAAGAACGTTCATCTCCGATTACTTCTAAACTCTGTTTATGGATCTAAATTAGTCGCACACGCATTCTTGTTCCAGTCACAATTGCTCTAACTGGCGAAACTATAGCCAATATCTATGCAAATACAAATAACAAAGTGTTTGCCTTGTGAGTTTATCGATCGTTAGAGGCATGGCAGACTAATGTCGCTTTAACATATAGCCTACTTACGGACAGAGTTGCTAGTAGTGATTTTCAGGACCTCTTCGGGCTTTAGTTGTTAATGTTTACAAACGATCAACTGGGCTTGGTTCTTCTCTGCCACGCTGGGTTTCGGGTGGGATAGTCGTTAACCGTAAACCGTGAGTCGCTCAGTCTGTTCGTTCCCTGCTCGGTTCGCCCTACCCGGGCATAGGAAACAATCGGTGCATGCACGCACCGGGGCTTGCATGCGTGGCGTCTGCGCGACGAGAGGAGAACCCCATCTGTTGTAGTGGACCTCTGGCACCGTACCCGGTAACCAATCAGCGCACGATCTGCCGCAGCTTTGTTCGCGCTGACTGCTCACTCTCTGTCTGAATAGGTGAATAGAATAGGAGGGTGAATCTTGAAAACAATGCTACCCCCAATTCACATGCATAGGGGCTGATAGATAACTAGACCCACTGCGCATACACAAGGGATAGGCCTACTTAAAGTGAGAGTTGCAATTTTCATTTTAAAACTGTGTAGGTCAAAATCAATATTAAAACCATTAGGCCTATAGGTACTTAACCCTTAATACATGTTCATGTGCTTTGACTGATTTCAGGTGATATGTGGGGTTGTATGGCAGTAACCTAGGCTGTATGTATCACTCTTATTCTAAACATAGTAGTCAATCAAATGTATTTAAAGTAGGCGCCATTAAGTGGCGTTCTCCTCCGCTGCTCTCTTCTCTATGTCCCACTAATCTCTTCAGTAACATCTGCTCTAGCTGCGCCGCTCAGACGTCCTGACGTCAATAAAGAGGATGGTTTAGTGTGTGATGTTACTAGACACAACAATATACTTAATCTCAATATCACGAACACTCACTCTCAGGGGTGGAGAGAGTGGACAAGTTGAAAGAGGATCATTTAAACAATAGAACTTGAGACTATATATGATGTGGGTATGTTGTGCAGCAGATCTAGTGTTTATGTTAAGCCTAGGCTGAAATAGTAAGATAGAGGTCTAAACATAATTGATTTCTACTAACAATAAAGACAATAGACAACATTAATTCTGTAACATCTTATTAAATAGTTTAAGGAACAAAGAATATAACATTTTGTTGCTACTATTAGTATACACAATGCCTGGTCCAGATGTTTTCCACACACTGTAGCCTACACAATGCCTGGTCCAGATGTTTTCCACGCACTGTAGCCTACACAATGCCTGGTCCAGATGTTTTCCACACACTGTAGCCTACACAATGCCTGGTCCAGATGTTTTCCACACACTGTAGCCTACACAATGCCTGGTCCAGATGTTTTCCACACACTGTAGCCTACACAATTCAATATACATGTATATATTTCTTACATCTGTTTAAAGTTTGTCAGGTGTTTCTCAATTTGTATGAAAACTTTATTAACATGATAAACAGGAAGCAATGTTGGAAATATACAATATTAAAAAAATTCTAACTAGCAAAAGTATTCCACCAAACTACAGATTAAAAATAGAAAAAAATGTATTCTTTATTTTAATTAAATAAAAATGTAATAAATGGTGCACATTGCAGCATGACAAAATATTAAAATGCATGATTTATTTTCTTACAAACATCTGTCTGTAATAAACATAACGATGTATTAAAAAAAAACTTTAAAAAGATAAAACACTTGAGAAAGAGAAATGTATATTGTTCAGGTAGTTTCCCCTTCAAAATAACTGAAAGGGATATATTTCTTTGTGTCATAGACATGGCCATACCTTGACCTGGCTCGTGGGGCATGGTTTTTAACATTGAGAATGAGTTAAAGCTCATACAGAGGTGAGGCATTGGCTTCAAATGAGGTGGTCTATGGGCTGAAGCTGAAATAACACCCTACTCCCCTAGTGGACAACATGCTATTTCAGACATTCTCTCTCTCGAAAACAGGTACACTTAAACAGAGAGGACACGGACACCATATCTGCACTGCAGGCGTGGGGGGGGGGGGGGGGGGGGGGGGTAGTTGAGCAAGTTGAAGGACTGGTCTATTCCATCTATAGTATCCACTGTTCCTAGCTCTACAGAGCAGAGAAGAGGAAGGCAGTACCAAGCATGCTGCCATATCACTGGTACAAAACCATTGGCCATCCTCTTCTCTCCACACCCTGACTATAGTTAGTCTGTTTAGAGCAGAATGTTCAAGGTGTTCTCCTTTTCCCCCTCACACCTCCAGGTCTAGTTCGAGGGCCTAACGGAGTCATGTCCAGTTCAACCTGCTGCCTGTGGAGACTAACACTATCATGATCTCTCTGCAACAACGGAAAATCAGAAAATTATTATAGGGCCAGAACAAGTCAATTCTAAACGGATAAATATCTTTCTGACATTGTGCATAAGGCACACAAATTTCACTAAACAATTACTTTCTTACTAATCATAACTAAATAAAGTAATCAACAAGATAAAACAAAGTAAATCTGAAATGTTACTTAACATTTTAAAAATGTCTGCATTTCTGAACCAGTGACTACTCCCACTCTCATTGTTTTGGTGCAGCAAATAGAAGAGCAAGGGAAATAGTTTGAGAAAGAATGAAGAAAGGATAGGTGCTTCTTTTGCATTTTGGTTCAGTCTGAAACTGTGCATCTTGTTCATGTTGTTAAGTCTCATGTAGGCTTATGATAGTCAACCACACTGGCCAGAAGGAGTCCCAATTCAACCCTACCTCAACAGTCAACCATTGGTTTTCTATGGATGATGGCTCACACAGTAACACACAGCACTCCAGTGAAAACACACATAGCAGAGGTTCCAAAAAGTTGCCCCCATGTCAATCACACTAAGTTTGTCCCAAATGACATTCTATCCCTTATGCAGTACAGTGCATAATATAGGGAATAGGGTGCCATGTCTGATGCACCCTCAGTTGTGAATTATTGACATGAACTTGACCCCAGCTTCTGAAACATTCTACCACACATGAGGGATGGAGAGAGGATTTGGGGGGGGTGGGGGTTACACTGTTCACAAATAAGTGAACAATGGCAACAATATGAACAATGGCTCTAGTAACAATCATAACAATAATAGTAATTAATAGGTGCAGGATAAGATTGTACAGTCTATGAGCCATTAAAAAATATAATAATAATAATAATAATAATAATAATAATAATAATAATACAGCCACAACCCCTCTCCCCCTCTCCTATAAACATTTTAAAAATACCCCCTCCATTACACACCCTTAAACCTGAAGATACTGTTATGGTGCCGTGTCTGTAAATCAAACATGTTCACTTGAACAGAACAGTAGACCACCTGACATCTGTAGCAGAGTAGGACAGGGCAGAGGGCAGGACAGAAATCAGGGATGCGATTGGCACTTTAAAAACCACCTCTCTTTTTTCTTTCACTACTTCTCACTTTCAGTCAGGCATCTGGGTACATACGTTTTTTTCTGGTCATTTGCCTAGCTAAATCTGTGGAGCGTCTCGCCTCTTCCTTCCTCTGCAAACCCTGCACGGGTGTTACTCTGATCATAAGCCTTAATCATAGCATGATCTTTACTCAGGCTGTGGCCTGGGCAGTGGCCAAACCACCTATACCCCCATGCATGTGCTGACAAACACTACCCAAACACTAGTCTAAATATGCATCCAACACACATTGGCAAAATTAAGGATATCAGTGAGTTAGAAAAAATGGCTACATTTTAAAAACAACTAGAAATCCAAGTGCATTCTGCTTCATGCTAAAGCGTTTGTAGCCTATATATATATAACAAAAAGTATGAATGCTTTTGAAAGTGTGCTTATGAACTGCTTATGAACATTATTACACAGTTGGTTAACCATTAGATTGTATATAGCCTGTTGCTTGTTATTTATATGATTATAGATCCTTACAGGTTAATAAATACATGAACAACTTACTTACAGCAATGACTTACAAATAGTTATTACTAGTTAAACTATTCAATAATGTCTTACAAGCAGCTTATAAGTCAACCTTGAAATTCCAGTTGTAATAACAGCAGCTGGATGAGGGAGTACGCGTTCATGAGAGAGCTGGTTTTTGGTGGTGGTAGTTAAAGATGCGAAAGATAATACTGACACAGTAAGGCCTGCAAGCTGACTGGGTGAACATATCGACTTTGACCCTCATTTCCAGTCCCAAATCAAGCCCTCTTCCCCAGCACTAGCTCATACCCATGGACTAGACTCTTCTTCATGGCCCTTCCTGGATGTGAAAGAAACAGACAGGTGTAATCAAAAGTGGTGGCCTACTAGCTTCAACTAACCCTTCAGGAGGGTTGTTACCATGATATTTCCATACATCCATTCTAGTTCTTTCAGATCTATGAGAGGGCATTTAGATGTGTCCAGGAATAGGGTGCTAGGAGAAGTGTCCAAGACTAGGGGACTAGGAGAAGTGTCCAAAGATTAGGGGACTAGGAGAAGTGTCCAGGACTAGGAGACTTGGAGAAGTGTCCCGACTAGGGGACTAGGAGAAGTGTCCAGGACTAGGGGACTAGGAGAAGTGTCCAGGACTAGAGGTTGATTTGGGACCGGGCCCTCTGTCCAGTGGAGGACATTGACAGTTTGTTGGGAGATCTGTTGTGTTGTGTGTAGGGCAGTGGCAGTCATGCAATTTTGTCAGCCTAACTGCCATGCAAATAATTGCAGGGGTCACGTTAAAATGACCTTTAATTAACATAAACACGTTTAGCATCTCCGGGCTTCCACGCATATTCTACAAGCCACTGATGTGGACCTTTGGAACATCTACATTTTCAAAAGTTGAATAAATCCATGTAATATAGCCCATTTTAGGCAGGTCTAAAGAAATTATATGAAGATGTAGCCTATTTCAGAAGAACAGAATAGTATATTCTGAGTCATCCTTATGTTCGCCCCTGATCTGGCTATGCCATATGGCTGTGGCACTAGTTCATTTAACACACAAGATTTGCTTAGAATTCTTGTGGAATTATTTAATGTTATTTCATAGTAAGAAGAATACAACTGAACATAGGTGAATAAAATAGAATGGATATTTCCCCAAAACGATGTCCGAGGGAGTGCACACGTGTTGCACTCCCTATTCTGTGTTGAGCCGTTAACAAAGTGATAACTTGAAACAAGTCCTCCTATATGCTTAATTTAGAGTTATTTATGCAACTGTAGTTGTGATACAAACCTTGGAATGTATTAGAAATCCAAACATATAGCCAAAGGCTGACAAATGCTGTAATGATGATTTGAAAAAAATTGCATGAAAGGCATGCGCTCTGCTCTGTTTCTTGCGCAGGCTGCACCCACTTATTCTCACCCATCAGACTATTTTCAATTTCATCTGGTCTTTCACATATGATAAATGTGTGGAATTATTTTGAAATAAATGGCCCACAACAACAACAAAAAAAATCAACATGTAATACGAAGCCTGCACTCGAATAGCAAACTCTGCTTTCACACACGATGACTGGGCTTATAAGAATACATGTTTCACTATAGTGTCTGTAGACTATGGGCTCTCCAACCCGGCCCCAGGGATCCAAGGGCTATAGGCTATGCTATAGAGTTATTTGGCCACTTTAGTTGTGAGACAAACCTTCTCAAAACATATATTCTATGGGCTAGGCTACATGATACATGCAACTATGATTTGAAAAAGTTGCAAAATAATGCATGCCTATAGGCCTAGGGGTGCTGAGGGTGTGAAAAAAAAAAAATCGCATTATTTTATTTAAAAAAAATAAACATTACCAGTCTAAAGTTTGGACACACCCATTCATTCAAGGGTTTTCCTTATATTTACTATTTTTCTACATTGTAGAATAATAGTGAAGACATCAAAACTGTGAAATAACACATATGGAATCATGTAGTAACCAAAAAAAGTGTTAAACAAATCAAAATATATTTTATATTTGAGATTCTTCAAAGAAGCCACCCTTTGCCTTTATGACAGCTTTGCACACTTGGCATTCTCCCAGCTAGCTTTATGATGTAGTCACCTGGAATGCAATTAACATGTGTGCCTTGTTAAAAGATTATTTGTGGAATTTCTTTCCTTCTTAATGCGTTTGAGACAATCAGTTGTGTTGTGACAAGGCAGGGGTGGTATACAGAAGATAGCCCTATTTGGTCTATACCAAGTCTATATCATGGCAAGAGGAGGTCAAATAAGCAAAGAGAAACAACAGTCCATCATTACTTTAAGACATGAAGGTCAGTCAATCTGGAACATTTCAAGCTTTTAAAGTTTCTTCAAGTGTAGTCGCAAAAACCATCAAGCGCTATGATAAACTGGTTGTCATGAGGACCGCCACAGGAAAGGAATACCCAGTAACCTCTGCTGCAGAGGATAAGTTCATTAGAGTTACCAGCCTCAGAAATTGCAGTCCAAATAAATGGCATCTCAGACATCAACTATTCAGAGAAGACTGTGAATCAGGCCTTCATGGTCAAATTGCTGAAAGCACTACTAAAGGACACCAATAAGAAGAGACTTGCTTGGGCCAAGAAACACGAGCAATGGACATTAGACTGGTGGAAATCTGTCCTTTGGTCTGAATTCCAAATTTGAGATTTTTGGTCCAAACGCTGTGTCTTTGATGAGACGCAGAGTAGGTGAACGGATGATCTCCGCATGTGTGGTTCCCACTGTGACGCATGAAGGAAGTGGTGTGATGGTGACACTTGTCTGTGATTTATTTAGAATTCAAGGCACACTTAATCAGCATGGCTACCACAGCATTCTGCAGCGATACACCAACCCATCTGGTTTGCGCTTAGTGGGACTATCATTTGTTTTTCAACAGGACAATGACCCAACACACCTCCAGGCTGTGTAAGTTCTATTTGACCGAGAAGGAGATTGATAGAGTGCTACATCAGATGAGCTGGCCTCCACAATCATCCAACCTTAACAATCTCAATTTGGTTTGGGATGAGTTGGACAACAGAGTGAAGGAAAAGCAGCCAACAAGTGCTCAGCATATGTGGGAACTCCTTCAAGACTGTCGGAAAAGCATTCCAGCGGAAGATGGTTGAGAGAATGGTAAGAGTGTGCAAAGCTGTCATCAAGGCAAAGGGTGGCTACTTTGAAGAATCTAACATATTTTTATTTGTTTAACACTTTTTTGCTTACTACTACTACATGATTCCATGTGTGTCGTTTCATAGTTTTGACGTCTTCACTATTATTCTACAATGTAGAAAATAGTAAAAATAAAGAAAAACCCTTGAATGAGTTGGTATCCAAACTTTTGACTGGTACTGTATATATAACAATCACAAATGTAGTGCACTGGGTCTTTTCCTAGTCTTGTATTAGCGAACCAATATGATATAGCCGAAACGGTATAGCCGTCTGTAGCGGGGGAAAAAAATACAACCCCAGCTATGCAGCATGGTCTCATAGACTAGACATAACATACATTATACAAAAGTATGTGGACACTCCAAAATTAGTGGATTCGGCTAGTTCACCCGTTTTCTAAAATCGAGCACACAGCCATGCAAACTCCATAGACAGTCATTGGCAGTAGAATGGCCTTAATGAAGAGCTCAATTACTTTCAACGTGGCACCGTCATAGGATGCCACCTTTCGAACAAGTCAGTTTGTTAAATTTCTGCCCTATTAGAGCTGACACGGTCAACTGTAAGTGCTGTTATTCTGAAGTGGAAACGTCTAGGAGCAACAACGGCTCAGCCCTGAAGTGGTAGGCCACACAAGCTCACAGAACGGGACCACCGAGTGCTGAAGCGCGTAAAAAATGTCTGTCCTCAGTTGCAACACTCACTACCGAGATCCAAACTGGCTCTGGAAGCCACGTCAGCACAATAACTGTTCGTTCTCTGGAGAAATGTCTAGATCAGTGTGGAAGAACTTAACTGGCCTGCACAGAGCCCTGACTTCAACCCCATCGAAAACTTTTGGGATGAATTGGAACGCCGACTGCGAGCCAGGCCTAATCGCCCAACATCAGTGCTCGACCTCACCAATGCTCTTGTTGTTGAATGGAAGCAAGTCCCCGCAGCAATGTTCCAACATCTAGTGGAAAGCCTTCCCAGAAGAGTAGAGGCTGTTATAGCAGCAAAGGGGGGACAAACTCCATAATAATGGCCATGATTTTGGAATGAGATGTTCGACGAGCAGGTTTCCACATACTTTTGGTCATGTTGTGTAGTAAACGTATATCTGGGACAGTAATTAGTATATGTTACGTTTGGTATGGTTATCACAGCAAATTAATGCATGCCATATGAAATGTAACATGTCATACTAAATGGAGTGTCTCGTATTGACATTTACTATGTTACGTCTACCCTTGAGTTCAGGTTGAGCTATGAGGAGCTGGCTCTATCTAGCTGCACAAAGGTGATCCTATTCCATTCCAACTCTGAATTCCAGGGCTCTCATTAATTGTTTCATTTAATTTTTGATTGCATTTGCATTGATGTCAGAGTGATTAGAGGGACAATACATCGCTGAGTACAAGGCTATTAGTGACTTTTAGCAAATTTGGTAGGATATTAATGACCATCAAAGCGCAGTTTTGGAGAAGCCTAGTTTCCATGACTCAGCGGTCACGTGGAATTTTGACTGCGGTCATGACTTGTGACTGCCGGTGTTGTGATAATGCGGTCACCATAACAGCCCTAATTGTGTGTTTGACTTAAACGGGTAATAGAAGCCAAATAGAGGGGCAGGTTCCGGTAAACAAAATGGGCATTAACTCTAATAATGTAAAACGAACACCACAATCACTTTGCATGGCTAAGATCTACCACTTGACAAGCCACTTTCATCAACAGTATCTGCATGACCTTGCCTTGCTTGTGTTTGGTAGTGTGCTTGCCTGTGTGTGTGTGTGTAAATTTAGGCCAATTATTAGTCTAATGTGAATTTTCATAAAGCCTCAATTCCATCCAATCCCCTTTCAACAGGAGACTACATTTCCCATAACCACCGTGGGAAGTGTAGGTTTGCTAAACAGGGCTGACTGACCAGCTGCATCTGATTCTCAATGGGTCTGAAAGGTGTCAATCATTCAGCTTTAAACTTTTGCCGTAAACGAGATACTGTCCATCCATCTGTATGTCTGTCTCTGTCCATCTGTCCGGAAACAGGAAATCTGCCAGCGCAAGTGACACACTCAACCCCATCACAATGTCATGGGTGGGCATACACACACACACACACACAGAGGCCACTGGGAGTGTAATACATCGGATTATTTTGGTTAAACAGCAGAGAACAAACCTTTTCTTACCATTCCCCTTGGAATGTATGTAGACAGATTGACTGATGTAGACAGGTTAACTGAGAAAATAAGTGTTAACTGAAGATCTAGAAGAAATAGTGCAATGGGAAGAGAGGGACCTCAATAATGGGCTGTCTAAGGCATTCCTATGCTCTTTCACTCACATACTAGGCAGAGACAAGAGCATGTTGCATCTCCATCTGAAACTTTCCCTATAAGGACATCTGTTATTACACGCTCATGACACTGGTAACAACACTGGTATAACATGCTAACAACAGCATGAATAGGCCATAGACAGTGTTATACAGACACACATTCATACAAGACAGGGTTGAGCATGTCACACTGCACTGACGCTACCCAAAAACCTCCACCCCTCCCTTCCTTCCATGGTACCAAACGCCATCTCTCTTCCCTCCAGCCCGGTTCTACCAGTCTGCTATACACCGCTCTCCCCTGGATCTGTGATTCCCTCCATCTCTGCTGCCTTCCCTGCCCCACCCCGTCCCCCCCTAAGTCTGCAGGCCTTGCGGATCGCGCCCCACTGGTAGCCGCTGAAGGTGGGGCTGATGGGGAAGTACTGGAAGACGGTGTGGCGGCGCAGGAAGTCCATGCCGAACGGGAGGTCGTAGGTTCTCATCCCCTCCAGCTCCGCAGTACTGGGTCCCGACCCACGCTTCAACTTCCTGATCCCTCGCTCCTCCGGCGTACCTGAAAGGAGGAAAGGAGAGAGGAAAGAGAGAGAGAGAGAGAGAAGAGGAAGACAGGACGAGGGGGTGAGCGATTGGAGAAGGCAACAGTTTGTGATATGCTTGTCCTATCTCAAAATGCACTCAAAATGGTTGAGTACAGTAGTAGATTAATAGTAGTAGTGTGATAGACTAAACTAACAGTGATAGTGGGATAGTACAGTCCACTCACCAGGGATAGTGTTGTCCAGCACAAATGCCACTGACCCCCCTACGAACATGGCTGTGGTCAGGAGGACGTTCAACACCTGGTCAATCGACACTATACCTGAGAGACAGAAAAGAGGGATAGAGAGAGAACGAGAGAGAGGGTTCAGAGACCTACCCAGTCCTTTTAGATGTGTAAACACTGAAGGAGTAGGCCAATGAGCTAAATCTGTAGTCCACTTGTCCTCTACTCACCAGTGACCAGAGGGTTCTGTTTGAGGTAGCTGGGCAGCACCAGGCCAAAGAAAATGGAGAAGCCCAGAACAAAAAGGTTCCTGGAGGAGTTGAGGTCTACAAACTGCAGGTTGGACAGTCCCACAGCTGTAATCATCCCAAACAGGGTACAGAACAGCGCCCCCAGAACAGGGTCAGGCAGGGAGGCGAACAATGCGCTGAATTTACCCACCAGCCCTAGCAGTAGCATCATAGCAGCACCGTATTGGATCACACGCCGGCTGCCCACCTGGAGGACCAATCAGAGAGCAGCAGGGAGTAAGAAAGCGAAGAAGCAGGAAGAATAAAATAGTCCCACTCTACAGAGCAAATTAAATCCAAGCAGACTACTAGCTAATTAAAACAAATATTTAATATTTGAATAGAACTTGTAGTAGGACTCTGTGTATTGAAGGGTGTGATGGTTACCTTAGTGATGCCTAGCACGCCTATATTAGGACTGGAGGAAGTAGAGCCGTTTCCTGTCCCCATCAGCCCATCCAACACGCAGGAGAGACCTTCCATAAATATACCCCTACAAAGAGAGAAAAACAGAAAAAAAGAGGGAGAGAGTGAGCGAGAGATGGATGTCAATTCATGATTCAAACCATTGTGTCTGTGTGAGGTAAGCATATTCTATGAGGTGCATTAGGCAAGGAGCTATGCAAGCAAGGTCAAGTACCTGTTGATGGCGTGAATGGGGGGTGGGGGGGCACAGGAGAGGCGGGCACAGGCGTAGTAGTCTCCAATGGACTCAATGATGCTGGCGACCACGGCACTGAACATACCAATCACCCCCGCCGCTGTCACCGTAGGAACACCCCACTGAACTATGGGTAAAAAAAAAACACAAACCCAACATCGACACACTGATGTGGAACAAACAACTCCAAAACATTCTAGATTTGAGGAACCTATGAAGCTATTGGATGCTCTCATTCAGAATTTGGGCTTAGCTAGGGGTGGGATGTACACCATAAGGAGTGGTAACTCACAAGGGTAGGGGATCTTGAACCAGGGTGCGGCTGCCAGTATCCCCTGGCGTGCGTCGGTGCGGGCGTAGTAACCGTACTTGTCTTTCTCCGGTGGGAAAACATTGGTTACGGTAAAGATAAAACAAATCAGCCATGACACCAGGATGGCCATGATGATCTGAGGAAGACGGAAACACTAAGAGTCAAACATGACCCTCAAAACACACAGATAATTGCAGTATGTCCTGTTGAGTTACAGTGAAGAACACCACAATAAAACTGCAGAACTTCTATAGAATGCCCTTTAAACAGAGAGTGATGATTACTTTTTTTCAATATGGGAGTTGTGAGGTCACCAGTTCAAACTGTAAAGAGCAGATTGATAAAGAGCGGAACTTTTAATCAGACAGGGAGAGAGAGTGATGAAGAGAACTTTATTAGAGTGGAGTCACCAATACAAGCGTCTGTCTACTGGAGCAGCAGATATATGAGCTATCATGACATCAAATGACCAGCAGGGGGCACAGAGCAAATAAAATAAAATGTATTAGTCACATGGACCTCATAGAGCAGGTGTGTAGATCTTACAGGGAAATGCTTTACTTACGAGCCCCGAACCAACAATGCAGTTCAAAATAAAAAACTGGATAAGAATAAGA
Organism: Oncorhynchus kisutch; assembly: GCF_002021735.2. Taxonomy (NCBI): domain Eukaryota; kingdom Metazoa; phylum Chordata; class Actinopteri; order Salmoniformes; family Salmonidae; genus Oncorhynchus; species Oncorhynchus kisutch. The sequence continues at coordinate 34,066,958 of NC_034176.2, forward strand.
AATAAAGTAACAAGTAATTAAAGAGCAGCAGTAAAATAACAATACGAGACTATATACAGGGGGGTGCCGGTATAGAGTCAATGTGTGGGGGCACCATTAAGTTGAGGTAATATTTAAATGTAGGTAGAGTTATTATAGTGACTATGCTATAGATGATAACAACAGAGAGTAGGAGCGGTGTAAAAGAGAGAGAGGGGGGTGTGCAAATAGTCTGGGTAGCCATTTGATTAGGTGTTCAGGAGTCTTACGGCTTGGGGGTAGAAACTGTTTAGAAGCCTCTTGGACCTCGACCTGGCGCTCCGGTACTGCTTGCCGTGCGGTCGCAGAGAGAACAGTATGACAAGGGTGGCTGGAGTCTTACATTTTTTTTGGTCTTCCTCTGACACTGCCTGGTATAGAGGTCCTGGATGGCAGGAAGCTTGGCCCCAGTGATGCACTGGACCTACACACTACCCTCTGAAGTGCCTTGCGGTCGGAGACCGAGCAGTTGCAACCAGTGCTCTCGATGGCGCAGCTGTAGAACCTTTTGAGGATCTGAGGACCCATGCCAAATCTTTTTCAGGTGTTGTCGTGCCCTCTTCATGACTGTGTTGGTATGGTTGGACCATGACAGCTCCTTAATGATGTGGACACCGAGGAACTTGAAGCTCTCGATCTGCTCCACTATAGCCCCGTCGATGGGGATGGGGGCGTGCTTGGCCCTCCGTTTCATGTAGTCCATGATCAGCTCCTTTGTCTTGCTCACATTGAGGGAGAGGTTGTTGTCCTGACACCACACTGCCAGGTCTCTGAACTCCTACCTATAGGCTGTCTCATTGTCGTCCAACTTAATGATGGTGTTGGAGTCTTGTGTGGCTGAACAGGGAGTTCAGTAGGGGACTATCATGCACCCCCGAAGGACCTGCGTGTTGAGGGTCAGCATGGCGGATGTGTTATTTCCTACTTCCACCACCCGGGGGCGACTGTCAGGAAGTCCAGGATCCAGTTGCAGAGGGAGGTGTTCAGTCCCAGGTTCCTTAGCTTAGTGATGAGCTTGGAGGGCACTATGGTGTTGAACGCTGAGCTTTAGTCAATAAATAGCATTCTCACATAGGTGATCCTTTTGTCCAGGTGGAAAAGGGTAGTGTGGAATGCAATAAAGATGGTGTCATCTGTGGATCTGTTGGGGTGGTATGCAAATTGGAGTGGGTCCAAGGTGTCTGGAAAGATGGTGTTGATGTGAACCATGACCAGCCTTTCAAAGCATTTCATGCTTAAAGATGTGAGTGCTACAGGATGGTAGTCATTTAGATAGGTTACCTTTGTGTTCTTGGGCACAAGATCTGCTTGAAACAAGTAGGTACAGTGCATTCAGAAATTATTAAGACCCCTTGACTTTTTCCACATTACAGTCTTTAAAAAAAAGGATGAAATCATATTTTTTTGTGTGCCGACTGTTGGAAAAGCATTCATGGTGATGCTGGTTGAGAGAATGCCAAGAGTGTGCAAAAGCTGTCATCGTGGCAAAGGGTGGCTCCTTTGAAGAATATAAAATATATTTTGATTTGCTTAACACTTTTTTGGTTACTACATGATTCCACATGTGTTATTTCATAGTTTATGTATTCAATATTATTCTACAATGTCGAAAATAGTAAAAATAAAGAAAAACCCTTGAATAAGTACAGTGGGGAGAACAAGTATTTGATACACTGCTGATTTTGCAGGTTTTCCTACTTACAAAGCATGTAGAAGTCTGTAATTTTTATCATAGGTACACTTCAACTGTGAGAGACGGAATCTAAAACAAAAATCCAGAAAATCACATTGTATGATTTTTAAGTAATTAATTTGCATTTTATTGCGAGACTAGTCAGGATAGAGGGAAAGATGCACAGAGCAAGCGATTCTTGATGAAAACCTGCTCCAAAGTGCTCAGGACCTCAGACTGGGGTTAAGATTCACCTTCCAACAGGACAACAACCCTAAGCACACAATCAAGACAATGCAGGAGTGGCTTCGGGACAAGTCTCTGAACGTCCTTGAGTGGCCCAGCCAGAGCCCGGACTTGAACACAATCGAACATCTCTGGAGAGACCTGAAAATAGCTGTGCGGCGATGCTCCCCATCTAACCTGACATAGCTTGAGAGGATCTGTAGAGAAGAATGGGAGAAACTCCAAATATAGGTGTGCCAAGCTTGTAGTATCATATCATACCCAAGAAGAATCGAGGCTGTAATCATTGCCAAAGGTGCTTCAACAAAGTACTGAGTAAAGGGTCTGAATAATTATGTAAATGTGATAGTTCTGTGTTTTATTTTTAATACTTCTGTTAATTTATAGAAACCTGTTTTTGCTTCATCATTATGGGGTATTGTGTGTAGATTGATGAGGGGGATCAACAATTTAATTATTTTTTAGAATAAGGCTGTAACGTAGCAAAATGTGGAAAGAGTTAAGGGGTCTGAATACCTTCAGAATGCACTGTATTACAGACAGGGTCAGGGAGAGGTTGAAAATGTCAGTGAAGAGAATTGCCAGCTGGTCAGCACATGCTCTGAGTAAGCATCCTGATAATCCATCTGGCCCTGAGGCCTCGCGAATGTTAACCTTTTTAAAGGGCTCACTCACATCGGCTACGGAGAGAGTTATCACACAGTCATCCAGAACAGCTGGTGCTCTTACACATTGTTCTGTTTTGCTTGCCTTGAAGTTAGCATAGAAATATTTAGCCTGTCTGGTAGGCTTGCATTGCTGGGCTGCCCACTCCTTGAAAGCGTCAACTCTAGTCTTTGGCTCAGTGCGGATGTTGCCTATAATCCATGGCTTCTGGTTGGGATATGCACGTACGTATGGTCACTGTGGGGACAACGTAATCGATGCATTTATTTATGAAGCTAGTAACTGATGTGGTAAACTCCTCAATAGCGAAAGTCCTGTAGCTTAGCATCCGCTTCATCAGACCACTTGCGTATTGAGGGAGTCACTGATTCCTCCTTTTTGAGTTTTTGCTTGTAAGCAGGAATCAAGAGGATAGAGTTATGGTCAGACATCAAATGTAGGGAGAGCTTTGTCTTCGCCTCTGTGTGTGGAGTATAGCTGATCTAGAATTGTTTTCCCTCTAGTTGCACAGGTGACATGCTGGTAGAAATGAGGTAAAACTGATTTGAGTTTTCCTGCATTGAAATCCCCGGCCACTAGGAACGCCGCCTCTGTATGAGCATTTTCTTGTTTGTTTATGGCCCTATACAGCTAGTTGAGTGCGGTCTTAGTGTCAGCATCGGTTTGTGGTGGTAAATAAACAACTACGAAAAATATAGATGAAAACTTGTGTTAAATAGTTGTCTACAGTTTATCATGAGATATTCTAACAAGCGAGCAGAACCTTGAGCCTTCCTTAATATAAGACATTGCGCACCAGCTGTTGTTAACAAAGAGACACCCCCCTCCCCCGGAGCTTACTGGACACTACCATTCTCTCCTGCCAATGCACAGAAAACCCAGCTAACCGTATATTATCCATGTACTTGTTCAGCCATGACTCCGAGAAGCATAGGATATTATTTTTCTTAATGTTTTGTTGATGTAATAGTCTCAAACTGAGCTCGTCCAGCTTATTCTCCAGTGATTGCACATTTGCCAACAGAATGGAGGGTACAGGCGGTCTACAACACACAGGCCACGTCCGAATACCCGTACATGCATACTAAATAGTAGGCCGTTTGGGTATGCAAAAACAGAAAGTTATGAATGGTAAGGAACAAGCACAATTGCGCATTAGATGACACATTCTCAGTATGGATGAGTAGTATGTTGATATTTGTTGCTTACTGCATACGTTTTTACCAAACAGTATGCTCTAAATAGTATGTAGTATGATTAGTACACAGAATGCAGTTTTAGTAAGTAGTAGGCAAAACAAATTTCACATACGGTCACAGACAGACAGGCACACAGGAGATATATATACAGCTCAGAACAGGGAAAAACAAAGTCAAAGGGGCACCACAGAGGGCTGAATCATTTCAGATCTTATTAAGAGGAATGGGGGAGGAGGAGACAGGGGAGGGTGAATAAGATTTGAACAGCAGGACTTGACAGGTAATGGGAGGATGGAAAGAGGTATCTAAAAGACAGAGAGAGATGGAGGAGTGTGTGCCCATTTATCTTACCTCACATGGCACTGTGATGGACTGGATCAATAAGCACACTCTAGGAAAGGGTATGTGTATTTAGGTGTGTATGCTCCTACCAGTGTATTTCTCTGTGCATGCATCTCTCTCTCTCTGTGTGTATGTATGTATGTGTGTGTGTGTGTGTGTGTGTGTGTGTGTGTGTGTGTGTGTGTGTGTGTGTGTGTGTCAGGGTACTCACAGGGAACATCTTGAAGAGCTGTAATCTATAAGAGGTCCAACCTTTCTTAGCCTTGTAGATGGGCAGAGGAAGCTGTACGTTCCTCGCATACTGAGAGAACAACAACACCAGGAATATAGTGCTAGAGAGAGGGAGAGAGAGGACGAGCAAGAAATACAGAAGTCAGGGGTCAAGGAAAAGCACTAAGCACACTTGCAAACATCCATGATCTGCTTTGATATGTAGAACAGTTTTGTCAAGAGAACCAATAACCCGTTGTTGAAGACTGCAAAAAAAAGACAGCCGAATCCAAAAGGTGTAATTCTCAAAAAACACAATGAAATCAATTCATTGATAACTCAAAGAAGTTTACATAGCAAAGAAACACAGATGTTATGTTGTTTGAGATGAGTCGCAAGACAAATTTTCCCGAAATAGACTAAATAAATAAATGAATAACAATGTAGCAGACACAAACAATTACCAACAGTCCTTCTGAACCTAGGCTAAGAGGACTCTGTCTGGAGCACTAAGGGTTCCCACCTCCATTCCGCAGGGGCGACTGCGTCTGCCGGTAATTCATTCTGATTGGCTATTTAATGGGCTGCTATGATAATTGATTGGCTAAGGATGCCTCTGTGGGGCGGGAGTCAGTCTTATAGGATAACAAAAGATCGATAAGATAGAAAGTAAAATGATTTCTTGTTTTCACCTAAATTTGCCATGCATCATAACAAGACAACAGACACTATAGGAAAACATATGGAGGGCTGGGAATGTATAGGGGACTATACAAGTAGTCAGTCAGCAGAGATTAGAGCCACAGTATACTACTCACAGCATGGCGATGCCCCAGTGTTTCCCTGCTCTCTCCCCTGCAGCCTGGAAGCCAGACAGGCCGATGAGGGCCACAGTCGGGGTGATAGTTAGGGGCCCGATGTATTTCAACAAGAGCCCAGGGAGCCCCAGGAAGCCAATACACACCTCTATCAGAGACGACACAATGATAGCCCCCTGGATCTGGAGGGCAAAGAGACAGACTTTGGTACAGCCTTGATAGTCTATCGATGTCCTCGTCTCTAATTCTATTCATTGTGACATCGTGATTGAGTTACCGCCTCACACACGCATCAAAACAGGGTTACCAAACCCGCTTACACAAGCCTTATAAAAGGTTAAATGCGAGTTAAAGGCCTCTGTCACACTCTCACACACAAACACACACGCACAAGGCCAAAGGCTGAGTCACAGCAACAGGTTTAAACAAACATCATCATTTAGAACTCTATCTACTCTACGTTTCAGTGTAGGCCCAGAGGGTATCACTGGGATGTGCTATCTAACATGGGCTTTGAACAATAGACACAGAACACAGGAGTAGACCTCTCGCTGTACACTATGCAGTGTAAAGATTGGATACTATAAAATATCCCCCACGTCTCCTGCTCTGTCCCCTTCCGTCTCGCATTTAACTTCTCTCTCACCTCTCGTATCCGGGGATGCCAGATGTGTTCAGTGTTGAGCAGCTCAGTCTCGTTGAACATGGAAGGAACCACTGACAGAGGGACGGAGAAGGTAACAGAGAGAAAGATGGAGTGAGAAAAAAAGAAAAGAAAACAGAAAGAACATATAAAAGAAAGCTTAAAACACATATTTATCATTCTGTTATCGTCTGCGTCCTGCGTCACAAGTACTCTGGCTGACACCAGTTCTCAAATAGCCAGGCTAGTTCACAAGGCGTTTTGTTTTACTTTTATTTAGTTCTACTTCCAGAGTAATGCAACTTTCATGGAACATGGAGGGGCATGACTTACTATCGATTTACATTTAATAAAATCTAAATCTACAAAAAGTGAAATACAAGGTTTTTCCAGAACACCGACGTTATAGATTAGCACACTGGCACCGAACCTGGAAACCTCATCTGATGCCAACCTGAAAACCTAATCTGATGCCAACTGAGGTGCCAGTCAGCACTACTGATGCCAGCTCACGTGGACAGGAGAGTGAGGGTGAGACCAGGTCATAATGAAGGCACTCGTGGGGTGTGTGTATGTGTATACGCGTGTTTGTGTTTACCTGTAGTGTTGCACTTCCACTTGTCTAGTGACAGAATTGCTCTGGCGGGAGCCAGGAAGGCAAAGGCACTTGCCTGGAACAGAGGAAGTCTGGAACAACAACCACACACCAATACACACACTAAGCATCTTATTAACAGATTATTATCTTATTAGCTAAGTGACAACACACACACACTAAGCATCTTATTATCTTGTTAGCTAAGTGACTACACACACACCCCAGCAACTCACTCAATTAGAACACACACACACACACATTCCTCTAATACACACACTAAGCATATTTGTTTAAGTGATAGATGTGCGTTAGAATCAAAATAATAAATATGTAGTTTCCTTGAATGCAGTTTATGGACAAGGAGTGACTGCAACCCAGATGTAAAATTGCTGAAAACTGTAAAGTCAGTTATCATAGTGTGTTTGATAACTGCTGTCATATGATGGTTATATGATGAATATGCCAGTTATGGCAGTTATGGCTGTGGATTCAAGTCATGTAACCAACAGTTCTCCTTTCTGTCCAATTGGTGTCACTAGTGAACACAGAAGCAGGGTCTACCCTGGCTAGGTAACAGCAACAGCATGGAAACTTACAGAGCTGTGGCGCTGGAATGGAGCAGGTGGTGGCTGATAATTAGCATTCATTTGAATGCTGGCCAGTCAGTGTGCAGGTGGACATCATTATTAACTCTAATCAACAACCAGATTGATGTGATTAATAAATGATGAATAAGCATGGAACTGATATCCATGGAAATGTACAAGGCAGGTGAAATTAGCTATGTCAACAATGAATAAAAATAGGAGGACAACTAGTAACCAGTCATGACCTTTAAGTACCTTTAAAAGCTGCTCTGTATTTGAATGTTTGACATACATCAAATTAACTATCACTTTACTAACATTATTGTTATTACACTGAACAAAAATATAAAAACGCAACATGTAAAGTGTTGGTCCCATGTGTTCATGAGCTGAAATAAAAGACCCCAAAAATGTTCCATATGCACAAAAAGCTTCTTTTTTTTCTCAAATTCTATGAACAAATTTGGTTACATCCCTGTTAGTAACCATTTGTCCTTTGCCAAGATAATCCATCCACCAGACAGGTGTGGCATATCAAGAAGCTGATTAAAACAGCATGATCATTACACAGGTGCACCTTGTGCTGGGGACAATAAAGGGTCACTTTAAAATGTCACACAACACAATACCACAGATGTCAAAAGTTGTGGGAGCGTCCAACTGGCATGACGACTGCAGGAATGCCCACCAGAGCGGTTGCCAGAGATTTTAATGTTAATTTCTCTACCATAAGCTGCCTCCAACGTCGTTTTAGAGTATGGCGTCATGTGAGCGAGCAGCTTGCTGACGTCAACATTGTGAGGGCAGGCATAAGCTACGGACAACAAACACATTTGCATTTTATTGATGTTCATTTGAATGCATGGAGACACCGTGATGAGATCCTAAGCCCCATTGTTGTGTCATTCATCTGCTGCCATCGCCTCACGTTTAAGTATGATAACGCACGGCCCCATGATCTGCACACAATTCCTAGAAGCTGAAAATGGCCTGCATACTCATAGACACGTTGACCACTGAGCATGTTAGGGAAGCTCACTATCGACATGTACAACAGTGTGTTCCAGTTCTTGTCAATATCCAGCAACTTTGCACAGCCATTGAAGAGGAGTGGGACAACATTCCTCAGGCCACAATCAATAGTCTGATAAACTCTATGCGAAGGAGATGTGTCATGCTGCATGAGGCAAATGGTGATCACACCCAGTACGGACTGCTTTTCTGATTCACACCCCTACCTTTATTTTTTTAAAGGTATCTGTGACCAACAGATGATTATCTGTATTCTCAGTCATGTGACATCCATAGATTAGGAACCAATACATGTATTTAAATTGACTGATTTCCTTATATGAACTCAGTAAAATCTTTGAAATATTTGCTTGTTCCGTTTATATTTTTGCTCAGTATATAGTAGATTAGACTGAAAGTAGGCCATTTGAGTGTCATCGTCACTGACGTGTGTGTGTGGGGGGAGTGAGACAGATGGAGAGAGAGAGAGAACAAGAGAGAAAGGGGGAGAGATCGTGACAAACACAGACACCAATTTACCCAGCAGCACTCATCTACTTCAGAGGGTCACATGTTGTCCCCAGGTGGGACCAGCTGTGCACACACTGACACGCAAACACACACACACATCAGCGCTACACTCAGACAGAAACACGTTAGAAATACACTGGTAGGGGCACATGTCAGCACACACACAAACAAGTCACCTTTCCTAGAACAGTGTGTGTGCTCACTGATCTGACCTCACTGGACACTGTGACTCATCAAACACAGCCACTAGCACTCCTCACCACTCACTCTCCATTTCTCTTTGCCTCCCTTCCGCCCTGCCTTTGTCGTCTCTTATCCATCTCTTCAGCCCTCAACCTCAGACCCCCCCCCCACACACTCCCACCCTCTCCATGTTGCAGAGGTGACACAGATAGCTGTGATTTGTGACACAGAAATGACAGTCATTAGTGAAAAGACGGACGTCATATTGACGTTTGATCAGTTGGCTACAGATTGTGTTGTGAGAGAGATACAATGAAGCAGAGAATGTTCATTACATGGCACAGAAGTTTTTTTTTTTAACTGATCGGGGCATTAGAGGTCTGCGCGGGACGGATTTATTTATACCACTCCCGCAGCTTTCATACCGCACCCGCCGACTCCCACTACAACAAGAATTGGTCGCGAAACCAAAAGCAGTACCGCAATTTTAGGCGCATAGGCAATATCAAAATGGGCAAATATAACCTAAGAAATACATAAATTAACACTGAATCTCACGTGAACCATTATATTAGACTATCGGTATTACCCAGATATAATCAGCCAATAGGCTAGACGTAGTTTTAATATAGCAGAGTTGGAGAGACTTGCATATTCTCTTGAGCTATGTTTTATAGGAGTGGGATGATGTTCAGACGGAGACAATACGGGTGATCAATATTTATGTCTAGGTATTTATCGATATTAATGTCAATGTAGTAAACTATAGCCTAATCATATGTATCTAGTACATTTCCTTGGAAAGATAATTGCCCAGTGCTTCTCCACCTATGCATAGGCTATAGAGCCCACTCTATGAATATAATAATAACAATAAAATAAATGGCATTTAGGAGACGCTTTTATCCAAAGCAACTTATAGGCTATACATGGTCACTCCAACGTCTGCTGTGGCCATACAGCATTTACTGTGAGGCGGACTCTGCAGAAGTCAGAGCAAACATACTTTTTTCGCTTCGCTGATCTGTGGTGAAGGAAGTTTATTTTTTATTAGCCCTTTTTCTCCCCAATTGGTAGTTACAGTCTTGTCCCTATCGCTGCAACTGCCGTACGGACTTGGGAGAGGGGAAGGTCGAGAGCCAAGCCGCACTGCTTCTTGACACAATGCCCGCTTAACCCGGAAGCCAGTCGCACCAACGAGTCGGAGGAAACACCTGGCAACCGTGTCAGCGTGCATTGCGCCCGGCCCGCCACAGGAGTCGCTAGTGCGCGATGGGACAAGAATATCCATGCCAGCCAAACCCTCCATAACCCGGACGACGCTGGGACAATTATGCGCTGCCTCATGAGTCTCCTGGTCGCGACCGGCTGCGACAGAGCCTGGACTCGAACCAGAATTTCTAGTGGCACAGCTAGAGCCCTGCACATTGTTACATGTAGAAAAACATGTTGATTGCTGGCGCTGAATATGTCTATATCGGTCTGCTAATACAGGATTAGTAAAGGCCCAGGGCATTACTTTTGTGAAAAAATGTAAACAAAATATATTTGAGTGTTTACCAGCATTTGTAACTTGAGTCTGATAATGATCTGTACAAAACAGTTACTCTGATAATACTTGTGAAACATAAAAATACTTGCTTGATATGTTTTCCAGTTTCTTGAAATACTTTGCAAACTCAACTTTATTTCTATGTTGTTACAGTTTTTGTTTTAAGACTTTAGCACATGTAGCTCGTTAGTGCATGGGGCACACCGATTGGTGTCACCTCCTTAGTCAGTATGTGTTACACCTGTGCTGGTTGCCATCTCGTTAGTGTGAAGGCCTTTCACCTTTGCTTGCCCACGTGCTATTTAAGAGTGGCTGGCCAAGTTCTCCAGTTGTCTTGGTAGATGGTTAACACTTTTAGTTGGTGCTCCCTACTCTGATTTCTAGACAGGCAACTTAACTAGAAGCAGCAAATTCTGATTGTGTGAATGCAGCAGCAAATGTGCTTGTATTACAATAGGTAGGCTAACACGTATGAAGCAGAAAGACAACTTTTTCCAAACAATCTGCGGGACAACAAAAAATATTTATCCCTAAGTTATCTGTCGGAAATCGCAGCCCTCTAATGGTGCACAATTGCTATGTATAGGTTAATCCTCTGTGTATGCAAGTGCTGTGTATGCTTCTCTGTGTGATCAGTCCTAACTGCAGAACTAAAGACAGGAGAGTCAGGTCCATAATTATTGATACCCTTGATAAAGACGAGCAAAAAAGACTAAAATAAATACTGTGCTATATTGCATGCTCAAAATGTAAATGATATTTTACCATAAGTATGAGGTAGTTTTCTGCATATTCTTTTTTTTCAACGCCAAACCCACCACTGGTGTGCATGGCCTTATAGCTATGTTTTAATGTTATCTGACCGTAGAACCGGTTCCAATCCAAGTGCCAATGGCGTTTATCAAACTCCAGGCGGTGCTATGGTCAGATGACATGAAAATAGAGCTCTTTGGCCCACATTTATGGTTCTTTGGTTGAAGGGTTCAGTTGGACACAGCTTAAATTACATCAACCCATTTTTCACAGCAGTCCTATGTGGCTGAACGCCTGGTTTCTCCTTGAGCTGAGAGGAGTGTGTGAGAGCCAGGCAGACAGAGGTCTGCCATACCACTGGTCTGTGAGTGTATGTCCAGTTCTTTTCAGGGCTGTAGCCTGACTATTAGACACTGTAGCCGCTGAAACAGTAAAATACTGCTTAATTCTCTCGTTTCACACAGGAATCACTCAAGGCCATGAGACTAGCGGAGTACCTTCTGTGTGTCCAGCGTGTGTGTCCAGTGTGTGTGTGCAGTGATTTCCTGTCAGTGCTGCTGTGTCTTGGCCATGAGACTGAGACGTGCAAACACAATTACAAACAGATTACCATGACGTGACATGGCATCTAGCAACACATTCACGTGTGGTAGCGATAATAACCATGGCAACAATGATGAAACCTGGCTGTGGTATTTCTAAAGGATATCATATTTCTAGAGTGAGCGAGAGAGTGGGCAAGGGGAGGGAGAGACAGAGAGGAGAGAACAGAAGGGCATCTCAGGTCACACTGACTCACGGAGTCAAATTTGAACCTCTAACCACAGTGAGGAGAGGAAGAACTGAAAAAGAAAGAGGGAACGAAAAGGAGAGAAAAATAAAAGGATAGAGTGTTTCCTGTAGAGGGAGAGGTGGAAGAGAGAGAAAAAAATAAAACGGAGTGCTTGTTTGTCCATTCAGTCAATGCTCCTCACCATGTAGCCCTAAACATATCCCTAACGCTAACCACATTGTGTAGAATGTAAAGCTAAGGATATCTTCTCCCACAGTTTGGTTTACTGTTGACACCAAACATTCATGACATACTCAGGCTGACAACCCAAATGGCTCCCTATATCATAGTGCACTACGTTTGACCAGAGCCGTCAGAATATGCTCCCAGTTTGGAGGAACCCCCCGGACACACATTTTGCTACACCCGCAATAACACCTGCTAAATGTGTATGTGATCAATAAGATTTGATTTGACACACGCGCGCACACACACGAGCATGATAGAGGGATAAAGAGGAATGAAGGAGAAACAGAGGAAGAGAAAGGATGGAGGAGTGACTTTTCACAGTCTTTTCACTGTCTATTATGCCAACATGGTACTTAGAGAGAGAGGAGGGAGAGCGAGAACAGAGGAGAGAGTAGGGGGTGAGAGGCAGAGGGTATAAGGAGAGAGAGGAGATGGAGAGAACACTACAGAAAGAGAGAGGGATGTAAAACATTTTACAAGCAGTAAAGGGGAAAGTGCAGGAGAGAAGATCAATAGCAGAGTATTCTAGAGTATTATGGACATAGGCCTGTAGCCACAACACTGGCCTACAGTTTCCCTTGGTGCCTGCATATGCCCTAAACCCATCACTGTGTGTGTGTGTGTGTGTGTGTGTGTGTGTGTGTGTGTGTGTGTGTGTGTGTGTGTGTGTGTGTGTGTGTGTGTGTGTACCTGCAGCCCAGTGTCGTCTGTAGCAGGGTGGTGATTCCCACACAGAAGAAGATAGTTCCTATGAGCTGACTGGTAGCCCACTGGTCAAACCCTACACACATGGCTTCAGCTAGCAGGAATGGCACCGCAATGGTACCACTGAAACATGTCAGGTAGTGCTAGAGTGAGAGAAGAGAGGGTTAAATTGTGAAAGTGTGTGTGTGTGCGTGCGACAGTGAAGCAGAGCATCAACTTTCATAAGAGTATGTTTCATAAGCATCAGTGTGAAGGGGAGGGGCTTAGTTACATCAGAAGTGGGGAGACTATGTTACATCATATGGGTTATAGAAGGGGAAATAGGAGGACACTTGAATAAGCAGTGAGATGGCATTTTTTGATCTGGGCATGGCTGCATCTGAACATTGTCTGAAGTGGCTTCCACTTTTTGTCTCCTCTTGTTCATCTGCACTGGTAACAAAGGACAGGTTAAAGCAATAGGGAGGATCCTGATCAGGCATTACCTTTCACCTCTCCAAGTATTTCACATCAGTGCAGATAAAGGAGAAGAGACAAGGAGAGGAAGCCATGTTATTCAGTTGCAGCCTAGGTAATAGAATATCTCTGAGGAAACAAGGCAGTTGTCATTATTTGCATATTACATAGAGAGTCAACATGGCATTATTTGCATATTACACATATAATCAGACAGTCAACTGCATAAAAACCAGTGGCGACACGTCATTCAGGGCAGGTGGGGCAAGCAATAGGCTAACTAAATTCATGGTTATCTCAGTGTCTTTGTGGTCCAGTGTGTACAGCTGCTGACAATGGCACACACACACGCCAGAGTAGGCATGGATTCGAATCCGGCCCACTACTGCCCTTGATATATTTTGAGGAACTAGTACTTTTCTAGTGACTCTCTGTGGGCTGTAGTTGTACTCTTACTCAAGCAATTTCTGAAGGAAATAACTTACTTTTTACTACATTACATTTGACCAAATCACTTTGTTACATAGATTTATATTATTATATAATAATAACCAAATGTAGCGAATTAAATTAAATGTACATTGAATCAAACTATTGGTTCCCTTTTACATGTATGAACATTTCATAACCCCTTGACCAAGGAAATGTATTCAAAATAGCTTGTCATCAAAACTCTTTAAGTCCATTGACTCTCAAAGTCGTCCGTCAAACCCAGTTCAATCTCGACCACAGCTCTTCATATTTTTGTTATTGGGTTCTTATCCAGATGCGAGGTAAATTGCACTTTAATTACCTTCTGCGTTTGCAATATTATATATTTCTGGAGTAAGATAAGTATTTCTAAAATATAATTCTGCTGCTGAAATTGAGTTGAGGACAAGTGCAAATGAAATGCCTAGGTAGCTAACTAGCTGGTTTTGGCTAACCCAGAATTTGACAGAAAAAGATGAATCTCCTGTTTTAAGCTCCTCATACGATCTCCGTTTTCCAACTAGTCACTTTGTTATTGGCAAAAAGAGTGAATAGAGTAATCAGATGTGTGTGGCAATAGCTAACTAGCTATCACATTAGGTTGAAACTAGATACACGGTCTAAGCTAGTAGTGTCAACCATGTAACTAGCTAACGTTAGCTAGATCAACGGTTCAGTCTACTGCAGCATCCTCCCATGCATTGCTCTCTCTCTGTCTAAATGTCATTCAGTTTTTGTGACAGGGCCTATAAGCACCTCTGTCATACAGTCAGTGTATCATCTCAGTAAGCTTTTTGTGCCAGACTAGAAATCACTTTTTTTTTGTGTGTCTTTTTATTTACAGCTTGTAGCGGCACAACCGAGGGTGAGGAGAATGGGCCAGCCAAGAAAAGAAGAGATACAGCTAATAGTCTTTTCGAAGCAGGTTAGGAGAATTAACGTAACAGGTTAGAGTAGATTAAGGTTAGGAAAAGGGTTAGGATTAGCTCAAATCTATCATTTTTTTTAACGTCAATTTAAGTCCATGGTGAAATGTGTCTGATTTGCATACTAGTAACATGATTGATAGTGACATTTCGGTACTGATCGTTTGACTGTTGTAACACTAACCTGTTCCTTCTAAGTGAAAAATTAAACATCACACTTGCTGTAAATATTTTTAGTATGCATTTACCATCACATACACTTGAAATGATATTGTGAAATATATGTTCATTAATGGTATTGAAATTGTAAAATAATTGCAATGTCGAGTACCATATAGCTTTATGAAATTGTGCACATTGAAAGATATTAAGTCAACATTGTGTTGACCACAATTGAAACTGTACAGCCTACAGACTTTGTTTAATGTCAGTTTTCATTGGAGAGTATCTGTGCTGGGGGACATCTGCAAGATGGTGCTGTCAGGCTTTAATAATAAATAACTTGCACTAAGTTGTTATCCTTTTGTTTTGCTTTCACAGTTTACCAACAGGTGTAAAAAAAATTACCAAACAAAATTTGTAACTAGTACTTAAGTAGTTTTCTGACCGGATACTATTTTTACTCTTACTTCAGTAGTTTCTTAAGGCTGAAATGAACGGTACTTTTACTTAAGTACTCTACCCACCTCTGCAAATTATACATAGCCTAACTATAAAACATGGGCGAGCATCCACACTGGAGGAAAGTTCATCGTTCTACAGTACTGTAGGCCTACATCTGTCAATCATCAATTTAGCCAGGGAAACACAAACAGTAGATCTGTTTTCAAACCTTTCATTATGTGACTATGAATAAGCTAATGAATAGCCTATAGGAATATAATAAAATAAGGGGCTTATTGCAACCATCGATGGCACTAAATTATTGCCAACTGAGGTCTCGTTAAACCATCAATATGCACTAAATTCACCCACACAGCTGATCTCAATTGCAAGCATTATTGGTCACCTCTACCGCTTCCAAATAGATGATGTCAGTATTACCTTAGTCAGAGATCTGTAGATAATGACGAGATGCTCATGTCTTTGCCCAATGGGGGTCGTCCCAAAGGCAGGCAACAAGCTTAGATCTGCATATTAAGCCCATAGAAACGCATTGGGCTTATTTTGCCGAGAGTGAGCCTTCTCACTTTGCCTCTTCCTCTCTGCCTTAGGCCTGCTTGCATCCAAAGTCTTTCAAGATATGTTCGCCCTCTGGTTGGTATTGTCATCGAAACAATTTGGTCCATTTTTAACAGACTAAGGGCGATTGATCTAGATTACAATTCTGTACAATAGAAATAAAGCATTTCCTCGTTTAGACACTTGTATATCGTAGCCTAGTAGAGACCAATAACTACAATGCGTTATTAAGCTATGTAAAATGACGGTTGTTGATGTGTATGGCTGCACCTCAGATACATTCTTGCACATTTAAGTGTTGCAGTAATACAACCTAAGCCTATAGCATGAGCGAGAGAGAACATTATTTTAAGATAGCGAGCCCTGATCCCAATGACTCGACTGCCCCCGAATGGAGAAAGAGAACTGCTAATATTTAGCCAATCATAAGACTCATTTTAATTTCCTGAACCTTCAGGAAAATTCTCTGCAACAAAAGACTGATCAAGTTAAGATCAGACTTCTGTAAGACGTTTTTCTACAGACCCAGAGTCAAATAATCTTGTGGATACCATGTTTATGTCTCTGCGTGTAGTAGCAGTGCTAGAGGCTTCACTAAAAGACCCAGATTCGATCCCAGGCTGTATCACAACTAGCAGTGATCGGGAGTCCCATAAGGAGGTGCACAATTGGCCCAGCGTAGGCCGGGTTAAGGGAGGGTTTGGCCGAGGTAGGCCGTCATTGTAAATAAGAATGTGTTCTTAACTGACTAGTTGGAGGTAGTTAGCTTCGCGAGCCAATGCTAATTAGCGCAATGACTGGAAGTCTACAGGTACGCTATGTAGACTTCCTGTCATTGCCCTAATACTAGCTCGCATTGGCTCGCGAAACTACCTCTAACTTCCTTCATACTGTACACCGAGACATACAAATGGTATCAACAAGTTCATCTGACATTCAAAAACGGCTTCATTGTCAGAATCTCACAATACCCATTTAAAAAGGTAACCCAGAGGTACCAAGGGGGATGTGTTTGTGTGTGTGTGTGTGTGTGTGCTTGCATGCGTCTCACCTGTAAGCCCAGGAATATACACAGGTACCAGGGAGGAGTGTCTTCAATGGTGTAGATCATGTCCATTCTCCTGGCGTCTATACTGTCTGCACTGTCCAAAGTCTCCGACATGGAACTCTACACACAAACAAAATGGTGAGAACTATAGATGTACAACCTCAAAAACACCACAGGCTATATGGTCTCTGGAGTAAAGGGTTAAGACTAAGTGTTTGTCTAAGTGTAGTTTAGTGTTACAGGTAGCAATCTCTTTGTAAGTGTGTGTGCCCGAGGGAGGTAAAACCTGAACCCAACCACTCTAGGGGCTGTCATTAAAGCATTAGTTACTGACATGAGTCACATGTGGTAGGATGAATTATAGGCCCAAATTGCCTATTCCCTATTTAGTTCACTACTTTCGACCAGGGCCCATAGTCACAGGCTGATGAGGTCACAGCCACATGTCCAGACAGAGACAGAGGGGGAGGAGTGGGGAGCGGGGAATTCAGAAGAGAAACTAAAAGATTCAGCAAGAGAGTTTGGTAATGAAGAAAGACTAGGGAGGGATTTAGAAACGTAGAGGGAGAGCGAGAATAAGAAAGAGATTCAAAACAGACAGCGATGAGAACTTCTTCCTGCTTCTGTGACCTCTCTCTCTCTGTCTCTTTCATATCTTGTTCTCACGCGAGGGGAAAAGTGCAGAGTCACAGTGACAGGGAGAGGAGGGGATGATCAAAAGAGCAAGCTAGGGGAGAGAGGGGGAGGAAGGTAAGGATAAACAGAGGATGTAGGGCGATTAGTGAGATGAGAAGGGAGAGTTAGGAGTTTGAAGTGTGCGTGCGCCTTGTACTTTCTCTCCTCCCTGGTTCTCTTCAGTGTAGACGGCCATCAGCTCAGTGTCTTCAGTGTCCTGCTCTCCAGCGGCCTGTCCCACTCCGTTAACCACCACCTACAGTACAGCACAGACAGATACATGGCAATACTCTATCCATCTACAGGACAGTACATACACAAACAATGTAATTACCAAGAACTGACAATGTCATTATCACGGTCTTACTCCCAACATGTATTTCAGGCCCTTCAACAGCAGGTCTACAACACGTCAATGAAGGAGGAGCGGTAGAGATCGTATCATGCAGAATGTATAATGCATGTTTACAATACATATAATAGAAAGTGCTATGGTGGGTTTGTTGCATTCCAAACTTTTGAATTAAGTGTTATGCTCATACACTGTGCATTTGCAGTGATGCCGTTTGTTTTGGCAGAGCAAAAACGCCCCCTTAAGTGTTTTGCAAACAGTTCACACACCACATTTTTTAAAATTTATTTAACATTTATTTAACCAGGAAGGGTTAAAAGTAACACAACTAACACACTTGCGTACGCACAAGTGTGTGTGTATCTGCAAGAGAGAGTACATTTCATTTCAAGGAAAGCAAAGCAAGGACATTGATAATGCTTGGGTAAGGTTAACAAAACTATTGGACCTAACACACAAGGACAGCCTCTGTGTTGCTTTGGGGGCCTTTGCAGCTCAGCTTAATAAAAAGGAACCAGGGGAAAAGAGGGCCACAAGTAAATTAGTTCCTTCACTAGTACATGCACTGGTCTATTCTTCACACTGTCAGACACACATATGCTCTAGGGATCCAGGGTGTGTGTTGTATCCTGTTTGATGGTTGTGTTCTCTGTCTGTGACTTGGTTAGCAAATTATAGATGAAGGTCACGAACACACACACACACTTTGAGGATGCGTCTTTGCATCTCGTCTGTCAGGCATGAAAAATAACAAATGACTTTCGTTCTGACACAAATGTCATCGGCATTAAACTGTGTGTGTGTGTGTGTGTGTGTGTGTGTGTGTGTGTGAGAGAGAGAGAGAGAGAGAGAATCTTGCCTGGGGACACATTACATTGATCCTACTGCCCATTTTTCACTAGCTTGTAAAGATCACTTCTGGCAGAGCAGACAACAGATGAGAGACCTTAGAATGAACTGAATATTAGGTTCTAGACAATGGATCCTAAATGAAAGATTATACATTACACGGTCTGTTTTTGTTTGGTTTTTCTGTCTGTCTGTCATTTGTATTAATGGACATTAACTAATGTCCCAGAACATCACAAAACTAGTAACCTTGGGGAAGGCATGCAGGGAGAGCGAGATGAGGATTAAGAAGAAAAAAGAATGACATAAGGGAGGGAAGTGGGACTATTGCTGTACAGGTCATTGAGAATAGCCACTGTGTCCCTTTATCCACCTCTGTCCCATTCAGCCATTCAGTAACAGCAGAGAGGAGCATGTGAATTGGATACTTATAATAAAACAGAGCATTCAGACAGTATTCACACCCTTTGACTTTTCCCACATGTTGTTGTGTTACAGCCTGAATTTAAAATGGATTACATTGAGATTTTGTGTCACTGACCGACACACAATACCCCATCATTATGTCAAAGTGGAATTGTGTTTTTAGAAATGTTAACAAACTAATTAAAAATTAAAAGCTGAAATGTCTTGAGTTAATAAACATTCAACCCCTTTGTTATAGCAAGCCAAAATAAGTTCAGGAGTAAAAATGTTGCTTAATAAGTCACATAAAATGTTGCATGGACTCTGTGTGCATAGTGTTAGTGTTTAACATGGTTTTTGAATGACTACCTCATTTCTGTACCCCCACACATACAATTATCTGTAAAGTCCCTCAGTCGAGCAGTGAATTTCAAACACAGATTCAACCCCAAATCCAACACAATATCACTGAGTACCACTCATCATATTTTCAAGCGTGGTGGTGGCTGCATCATGTTATAGGTATGCTTGTCATTGGCATGCACTAGGGAGTTCTTTTAGGATAAAAAGATACGGAGTAGACCTAAGCACAGGCAAAATCCCAGAGGAAAACCTCGTTCAGTCTGCTTTCCAATAGGCACTGAGACAAATGCACCTTTCAGCAGGACAATAGCCTAAAATACAAGGCCAAATATACACTGGAGTTGCTTACCAAGATGACATTGAATGTTCCGGAGTTGCCTAGTTACAGTTTTGACTTAAATCTATGGCAAGACTTGAAAATGTCAGTCTAGTATTGAACAACAAACTTGACAGAGCTTGAAGAATTTTAAAAAGAACAATGTGCAAATACAGTGCATTGGGAAAGTATTCAGACCCCTTGACATTTTCCACAATTTGTTATGTGACAGCCTTATTTTAAAATGGATAAATAAAACAAAATCCTCAATCTACACACAATACCCATATCGACAAAGCGAAAACATTATTTATATAAATATGCAAAAACTGAACAGAAATACCTTATTTACATAAGTATTCAGACCCTTTACTGTGAGACTCAAAATTGAGCTCAGGTGCATCTTGTTTCCATTCATCATCCTTGAGATGTTTCTACAACTTGGAGTCCACCTGTAGTAAATTCAATTTATTGGGCATGATTTGGTCCCACAGTTGACAGTGCACGTCCAAGCAAAAACCAAGCCATGAGGTCGAAGGAATTGTCCGTAGAGCTCCAAGATAGGATTGTGTCGAGGCACAGATCTGGGGAAGGGTACGAAAGAATGTCTGCAGCATTGAAGGTCCCCAAGAACAATGTGACTTGCATCCTTCTTAAATGGAAAAAGATTAAAACCACCAAGACTCTTCGTAGAGCTGGCTGCCCGACCAAACTGAGCAATCGGGGGAGAAGGGCACTGTCAGAGCTCCAGAGTTCCTCTGTGGAGATGGGAGAACCTTCCAGAAGGACAACCATCTCTGCAGCACTCCACCAATCAGAACCTTACGGTAGAGTGGCCAGACAAAAGCCAGTCATCAAGTAAAAGGCACATGACAGGCCACTTGTAGGCACCTAAAGGACTCTCGGACCATGAGAAACAAGATTCTCTGGTCTGATGAAACCAAGATTGAACTCTTTGACCTGAATGCCAAGCGTCACGTCACGTCTGGAGGAAACCTGGCACCATTCCTACGGTAAAGCATGGTGGTGGCAGCATCATACTGTGGGGATTTTTTCAGCGGCAGGGACTTGGAGACTAGTCAGGATCGATTGAAAGATGAACAGAGCGAAGTACAGAGAGATCGTTGATGAAAACCTGCTCCAGAGCACTCAGGACCTCAGATTTGGGCAAAGGTGTTCCTTCCAACAAGACAACGACACTAAGCACACATTGCCAAAGGTGCTTCAACAAGGCACTGAGTAAAGTTTATTTATTTATTTGCAAACATTTCTAAAAACCTGTTTTTGCTTTGTCGTTATAGGGTCTTTTGTGTAGATTGATTAGAAGAAGAAAAAGATTATCAATTTGAGAATAAGGCTGTAACCTAACAAAATGTGGAAAAAGTCAAGGGGTCTGAATACCTTCAGAATGCACTGTATTGTACAATTCAGGTGTGCAAACCTCTTCGAGACTTACCAAGAAAGACTCACAACTGTAATTGCTGCCAAAGGTGATTCCAACATGTATTGACTCAAGTGTGTGAATATTTAATAAATTAGCAAATTTACATTTATAAAAACACGTTCTCTTCATGGGATAGATGGGCGAGAATGGTTTAAAAAAAATGTTTTGGCCATTTTTAATTCAGGCTGTAACACAAGAAAATGTGAATACGTTAAGGCACTATGGTTGTAAATCTCTGATGGAATCAAAAACAGGACAGGCTTTGTGTTGGGGTTTCTCAGTATCACATGCGTCCATCCATCTGTTTGTGGCTCGGGAAACCCTCGTTCTAGCTGACTTGTGTGATGCCCATGAGGGGACTGTGCTGCAGCCAAGAGGGAATGGCCAGAACAACAAAAAAACTGTCACGACATGTGTGTGACCTTGAAGAGTGTTAAGTGATCCTAATGACAGGTCTGTGTGTATGGTGGCCTAACCCTGTCATTACAAATCAATCCTCTGTCAGTGTGTCAGCTTGATGACCCTTAACTGCTTAAATCCCCCTGTGCAAGCAGACACGCACACAGATGCATGCATACAGACAGAAATACATACACACGCACTCGCGCACACAAGTATACTGTACCGGAATGGGGTAGAAGTCTGCTCTGTGATTGTTCTCCTCCTCATACTTCGCCCCTTCTCCCTCCATCGACTTAGAGGTGATATTCTTCCCCATGCCCATTCCTCGCTCCTCCTCTTCCCTCACTCTCCCCGTCGCTCTCTCCGGTAGAAACACTGCAGATTGCCCCTTCAGCTCCCTTACATGGTCCAGGACTGTGTCATCTACTGAGATAGAGAGAGAAAGAGGGTGAGAAAGAAGGGAGGGAGAGAGATTGATTATTTACTATGACTTTCCTGAGTGTGGCCATGAGGCCATCTAGACTAGAGTAGTACAGAAGGCACTGTACTATGTAGAGTATTTTAGAACCTGGGCCCTTTGCCCACTGAATCAAAAGCTCCACGGGGGTCACTGAGGCTGTGGCTGGGGCTGGGAAGCAGGGTTGGACCTAAAGCTGAGTTTACAGAGAGACAGTGGTCTGGTCCTGGTTCCAGAGCCCAAGACTTGACCTGAGGCAACAGTATCTGCACAGTCACCTTCTCTTTACCCTAGACTGGATCATCAAAAGGTCAGAGGGGATCCAGGACTGTGGAAAGACCTGATACTGGGATGGGCCTGGAAGACCCAGAATGAGTTCAAAATGGCACCCTATTCCCTCTATAGTGCAATACTTTTGATCAGAGCTCTATAGGCCCTGGTCAAAAGTACTGCACTAAAAAGTGAATATGGTGCAATTCGAGACACAAACCCAGATGTATGTACTCATACAGTACATGCTGTCGATTACAAACAGAGAAGGGGGTAGGGGACGAGGGAGGAGACCAAGGATAAAGGATAAAGACAGGGCATTGAGAAGGATAAAGACAGGGCATTGAGAAGGGTAAAGACAGGGCATTGAGAAGGGTAAAGACAGGGCATTGAGAAGGGTAAAGACAGGGCATTGAGAAGGGTAAAGACAGTGCATTGA